>NC_072733.1:118514424-118814424 GCF_026930045.1 Uloborus diversus
TCTGGTGAAAGGCGTGTTTTTCGCAGTTTTTCGAAAACAAGGCTTTACTCCGTGGAGAATATCAATAGAACAAATTGTCTCAGAAACAAACTCAAAATATGTTTTTAAAGAGAAAAGTTCAATCTCTTGCGCTCCTTTTTCAGTTTTTCCATATCATTTTTCAAACGTGTTAAAATAGTCGTTTAAAGTTTTAAAATGCTATTAAAAAAATTTCAAAATAATTATAGAAAAAACAAAAAAGCGCATATCTAGTTCTGTGTCATAGCCATCGTTTAAAACAAACCGCATGAAAATATTCCAGTAATTTCTCGTGTTATGCTTTGCATAGGTAGCAGATTTTCCCGTAGAGAAAGCATTAGCGTCGAAATCCAAGATGGACGGTATAGAAGAGCCTTAAGAGCCAGACTCATCAAATTTCTTTAGAAGGTAGATACACATTGAACATGTAATTCATAATATACAGTAAAATCCATCGAATTTCAGAATCGGGACTGGAAATTTATTTGGTTGAAACAAGTATTTCGTTGCATTAGTATACGTTGTAATAGGATTTTACTGTATTTCTCTTTAGAAAACTTCCTAAGGAGGAAAACGATGCATAATTTGACCCCAAATAGAGTCGTGAAACGTTTCTTATGGGGTCGCAATATTACTCCTTCTTTTAAGACATGTACGATATTATACAGTTTTTAAAACACTACGTGAGAAATAAAATAGCATAATTTTTATTTTCCAGAACAGCAATGTGAATCGTGGTTAATTTTATTTTTTATTAAAAACTATTTCCTAACTTATATTTTGTGTCATAATTCCTGCGTTGTACCTCAAGTTTTTATTTATTGCCAGAAACAATGAAAAAAAAAAAGTTAAAATACTTATTTTTAATTAGCTGTTTTGGAAATAGCTTAAATATATCGATATTGTGATTAACTGCAGGTTTTGAGTGTTTCAATCAAGAAATCATGTACTTGTGTTATTCCATACTTTTTAGAGCGAATCAAGCTTTACAATTAAAAAACATGTTTTATATTTTTTGAAGTACGTTGCTTAAATATTATTTCTCCAACCGCGCTAGCATTTTTGGAAAACAACTAAAATTCAGGACAATATTTATTCTTCCGGAAAAAAATAAGTTTTTTTTTTTTTTTGTTCAATTGCGAATGCTTATTATCCTTACTTGAACAAAGCTGATGTTGCTCTGATTTTTCAGATTGTCATGATGACAAGAATAACTCTAGCTCGTTGTTTCAATATTTACTAAGAAGTCAAATTTTCGTCGCCATGGTTACTAATCGTTTGTACTCATTCAAGATTTCACTTAAGTAGATTTTACTTTTAAAAGGGGGGGGGGGGGGGTGTAAAATTACATTTCAGAAAAAAAAAAACATCAATGTGGATGAAATTAAAAAGCAAAATTTCATCCAAATACAAAATTTCCAGATTACTAATACCAACATTTAAGATTGACAAGAAAACAAAAATTCAGAAGGCTTTCTGATGTCTTCAAAAAATTTTTCACAATACAAATAGTTTTTTTTTTTTATTTATCTTTATAAGAATTTGGAAGCTGTATTTTTGGAGAATAAAAATACTTTTTAAAAACATTTATTCAGTTGCGGAAAACATTCCGTACACCAACATACTCATTAAATACATAGAAAACCATGAAAAATATATTAGTAATTTAATATGATTCGGTTAATGTAAAAAACACACCGTGATATAATTACTAAGCATTGTATGTATTAGTTTTAATGACGTTTTCAGCCTTATGTTGCTGATGAAGCTAACAAAGATGTGAACAATATAGAATGGGGGTTACAAGTTTTCACTGCTTTCTGTTTTCATTCTCAGAAGCTAGATTAGCATTTTATTACAGTGTAGAAAAAATTAATTACAGGCATAAAGGTTTTTAGGTCACATAAGACCCCCCCCCCCCTTAAAAAAAACATTATTAGAGATCGTATTGAATTTGGTTTTTATGGCTTTAATTTCGAAAAATTTCGGGAAGGGAGTTTGCGAAAAGTCCTTCTTTGACCATAAAAAAAAAAGTCGTCTAAAATTGCATTTTTGGAACTTTGATTTCAAAAACCTGCATGTCCCCGAACGTTACTAAAGATGGCCTACAATCATGTTTACTTTGAAAATTTTGCCTCCCCCAACATCACACTAAGACTGCGTTTCTAGACTATTTCGAAAAATTCCGGGGAAAGCTTCCGAACTCCCCGTTTCCTAACAGAATTGAAGACAACCTGAAATTGTGTTTTTGGCGTTTCAAGTTCAAAAATTTGCTGGTGGAAGATCTCAGGACCTCTTACTTCCAAATACTACCAGAGATCGTCTAAAACTGCATTTTGAAAATTTTATTTTCGAGAAAATTAAAAGGCATAGCCCCAAACAGAGTGCTTGGAAAAATAGGGCGTATTTCTGAGTAAATAGTATGCTTACGATAAAGATCATGTTAATTAAATATAGAAATGGTTCCTTCTTCTAAACAAGAAGCTAAATCCTTTCTCTCGCTGTATTTACATATTACTAGGAGTCAATAGAATAGAAAATGTGGGATCTCAAAAAAGATTTTTGTTCTATACGAATGAAAATTACTTGATAATCATTTGATTGGAACATTCATTTTATTCTGTGACTGAAGACACGATACGACAATTTTTCGGCACAGAAGTGCGTAACACAGAACTTTAAAAAAAAAGTTTGTCTTGTTTTTTTTTTTTTTTCTTCTTCTTTTTTATTTTTAATGTGAAATACCCTTACTTGTACTTATAATTGCTTTCCTAAATGTAAGCTGTTCATTTTCATTTTTGTTGTAACTTTATGTATTTCCTGCAAATCTGTTTCTTGCCCTTTTTATATTTTTTTTATTATTGATTCATTAAATGCAGGATGCATGAAAACGAGGCAGAGCGATAGAAACTTCAAAATCTGGCAGGGCGAGGCGTTGAGATTTTTTTCTCCTAAGTATTTCAAGTTTTTTTTCAGGCAGATATATTTTCGTGCCTCCTGAGAAAAAGGACAACCTTTAATATTTATTATGACAACTAACGAGGATCAAACACTCACAAGACTTATTAGAAAATTTTAATAAAAACTCAAAGTGTTGAAGCAGAAGCACTATATACACTATGTGACCAAAAATATTGGAACACTTTTCAAAAATTCACATTTTTAGGGATTTCTCGAGAAATAATTGACCAATTGCTCTATAATTTGTTTCGCATAAAATGTATACTCTAGTTGTCATTTTCCTATAAAAATTAAGTCTGCTATTCATTTAGGGGACCAACAACAAATTGAGGAAAAAAAAAGGTTTTTTGATCATTTTTCATTGTAAATTGCTGGGAATAAGCTATAATTTTCTGAAATGAGTTAAAAATCTATCAAAAACTTATTTTTATATTTTTGTGAAAGTATGTCTTATACCCATGGAAATATAAGCATTTCTCTCAAAAATGCAAAATTTTTTTGAAGGTTTTCGACTCATATTACGCAGAGTATTTCGTCAAACGTTACTAAACTTTTAAAATATTTGACAGCATTTTAGAGAAACATAATAATAAAATTTGAAGTTAAAATATTGAAAATTAATATGAACAATTAAAGCTATTAATTTTTCACTGCGCATCTGCGCATCTACGAAGGATAGCAATTTATAACGTTCATAATCCAAAGCTCAGATACATCCTACAATCCATGAAAAAGATTCCACTGCAATTTCTTTAAAATTTAAAAAGTTATCAGCGATCTAATGAGCCAAATTTCTATAATTCTAGGATAGGTGACGAATGGTAAGGGATCGTTAGCAAACTGGCAACACTTTCCTGCCATCGTTACAGAGTGATTCATGATAAGAACGGATTATTTGTTGCTGGTCCCCTAAATGAATAGCAGACTTAATTGTTATTGGATTTGACGTCTGGAGTATACTTTTCATGTGAAAAAAATTACAGAGTAGAGATCAATTGGTCTTTTATTTCTCGAGAAATCCGTAAAATTGTGAATTTTCAAAAGTGTCCCAATACTTTTGGTCATATAGTGTATGTAATACCTCATGTATTTTGCCGAATTTAGTAACTGGGAATTTGAGACTCTAAAAGTGCTAGGTTTAGCTTTATTCCAAAATTTCATTGTAAGATAGTTTACAAACATTGAGATTGGGGGGAAGGGGTGATTTTTGCCTTTGAGCTTGGAGCAGGGTGAGCACCCCTGCATACAAACAAAGAGCACAGAAAAATCTTTAATTTTTCAAATTCAGGAAATCCTTATCCGTAGCCGTCCGCGACTTTGCCGTTGTTATGCTCAATTTGAAAGAACTTTCACCATAACAACCCCTTGAGATATGCTATTGTAGCCTTCCCATCTGCATATAGTAATTAGATAAATAAATATTTTTTCAAAAAGAAAAGGATTCAAAGATAAAGATTGGAGGAATTTTCTGGTCACCAGTGGTGAGAAAAAGCAATTATAGTAGCCACATTTTTTCTAGTCGCCACTGCATTTGTAAAACAGGTAACTAACCAACAAAGTAGTATTTAATTTAGCACTAAAATATAAATATTATTAGTTCAAATAAAGGTAAATGTAACTAATTAAAGGCATTAATGTTTATTGTACAATCAAGTATTTACTATGCAAAGAGGATCTAGTTTTATTTTTATGAAGAATGTTTTCAGGCAACTCGGATGAGGTTGGGGAGAGTGGCAAACAGGCAGCGGAAGCGAAACAATTTCGCCAACCGATAACTAGTATTTTTAGTCCCCACTTTTATTCGGCACTCGATTTTTCAAGTATATCAAGTAGGATCATCCATTTTTAAAGAATTTTTTTAGTTAGAATTTGGAGTTCATTTCGTTAAAATTCAGTGTGGTCGTGCAGGCTATCTTTTTTTTTTCCTTCCTTTTTTGAAATCATCAATTTTCAATAACGAACATTTTTCTAAAAATAAAACGAATTTATAAATTTATTTATTGCAAATATTCATTCGTTAATTTTTCCTAGATGAGATCTGGAACCGTATTAATGAGGAAAAAAATCTTCGTTTCAAAAATTAATTTTAGTGCGAATACAAATAAATTAATATCACAAGCAGGATTGCAAAATGCGTGGCAATGTAAAATGCCGCACCTTTTACATTGAGTTATTTTTCTTTTACCTATGTAGTCAAGACTCAAGAGGGAAAGAAGTAGAATTTCCTTGGAAGGATCTGTAAAAAGCTGCGGTTTCATTTCGCCGTCAGCTATTACCTCCTTCGACTACTCTGCACAGCAGGGGTAGCGTCCGGTCTGTCCCCCTGCAAAATGTGACAGGTCACATGATCCACACTTCCATCGGTCACCGTTCGTTCTATTGGTTGTTGAAGTGTCAATCATTTCACTGATGAGCACTGCTTTCGTTTAAAGAAAAAGCCCATTTTCAAGCGAGATCGTTTTTCTTCCCCACTGAAGAGCAGCCTTAAGGGACAAGATTAACTGCCTCTTCATTATTAAAGAAATACATGTGAGTAAAAACATTTACACTTAGTTTACACTTAGCTTTCAAAATGAATTGTTGAGAATATTTCTCAAATAGACATTTTTGGCTATCAATGCCCTCCCTTCTCGACAATTCATTTGATCTCACATATTCATTTAATTTCAAGCATTATCTGATTTAAATTTCAAAAAAAATTCTCACTCTTCAAAAATTTCTTTAAAAACAATTATCACTCAAAAAATTAGTAAATTTTTAAATCTAAATCTCACGTTAGTTAATTTTTATCATCTCAAAAATTTGTTAGTTTCAACATTTTGTAAAAACAAACATTTAATATTCTTCTTGAATTTAAGTAAAACAACATTTGCACATTACAACAATAATATCACAAAAATAATTGTTAAAGTCCTAGAGGAAAAGTTCAACTAAATTCACTCCAAAAATTCTCAGTCACAATGGTATCTTCACAAAATGTCACTGATCTAAAAATCACGTAGTTGACAAAAGCTCATGTGGGTGGACAGACATCAGATTTAATCTGAAAAATAACGATAAAAACCACAAGTAACTGTTCTAATATCAGCAATTTAACAACAATTGTATAATATGTATAATCATAATAAACAGTTTTGAATATAAGCTCAAGCTTCATTTTTGATCAAACAAAATAAAAAATAGAAATATATAAGCTCATTTTTACATTACTTTAAGTTGACAATTCATATGAAAATATTTAACAAAAACATATAAAAATGACTTTCTGCACGCGTTTTTCACAAATGACTGCTCATCATCAAAAAAATGATTATCAAAAATTACAAACACTTACTATAATAGATTAATCACTTGAATTGAAAAAAATTTCTTGAAAAAATTTTAAGTCGTTTTGGGTTGGTGGCTTCATGAAAATATCTGATAAGTTAGATTTACTTTCTACATAAGAAACAGTAAAAATATCTTCAGCAATCAAGTCACGAATGAAAAATAATTTCACTTCAATATGTTTACTCCTGTGATTTTCAATTGGTGATTTTACAAAATCCAAAGAAGCTTGATTGTCTACATAAATAATTGCTTTTATTTTTATGAACTTTTTGTCCCCCCAAAGAAGTTCTGTCATCTTTATTTGATGCGAAGTCTGCATCTGAAAAAGCTACTATTTGGATTTTACTGCATTTTAATTTTAATTTTCGCGATTGATAAACATATCCAAACAATTTTAAAAGCCCATCCCAATGACGTTTCCCTGGGTTATTCTGAAACTGACTAAATAAATTTACAGTATACGCAATGTCTGGTTGTGTTCTATTGGCTATAAATGCTAAACATCCTAACAAATTGCGAAAAGGAAACTTAGTCATTTCAAACTTTTCATTTTCTGTCTTAGGACAGTCAGAATTAGAGTAAACAATGCCTTTACTAATTGGAAGAGAGGTAGATGGGAATTTGAATTTCTTAAAACGATCATACACTTCTTCTATATAGGAAGTTTGATGTAGATACAATTCCTTTCCCGTTAATTCAAATTCTACCCCTAACAATTTCTTTGTACTTCCCAATACCTTCAAATCAAAATGTTTAGTTAAAGAATTAATTGCACTGTTTATATGACTTTCCTTTTTACCAAAAATCACAATATGATCAACATTTACAAGCAATAGAACATTAGGATTAAAATATACACAGTTACATGATTCAAATTTCTTAAAACCAATTTGTGATAAAACTTGATCTAATTCATAAAACCACAAGCGTCCACTCTGGTGTAACCCGTAAATAGCCTTATTTAATTTACAAAAAAAATCTTCCTTTCCTTTTGTTACAAAACCGGGAGACTGGCTCATATATATCAAGTCATCAATTGGAGCGTATAAGTAAGCGCTCTTTACATCACACTGTATATTTGACCAATTTGCACATGTAATTAACAGAGAAAAGAAAAATCTAATTATTCCAAAATTACATACTGGGCTGTATGTCTCATCAAAATTTTGGTTTTTGATCTGATGCATACCGTTTGCTACCAATCTGGCCTTATAAGATTTAACTACCCTTTTCTCATCTTTCTTTAAAGTGTAAACCCAGCGAGACCCTACTGGAACCAGGGGTCTGTCCAGGATTTTTCACAGGGTCCGTTTTTTGTGAAAAATCAAATAATTTTGTGAAAAATCAAATTATTTCGCAAAAAAAAAAAAAAAAAAAAAAAAAATGTTAAAACGAAATTTTAGAATTTAGAGATGGCACAAACTGCATCAATTAAACTTAAAGTTAAGTGTTTTCCTCTATGTCGAGAATATCATTCTGGAGTGTTTTTTATATCGTTCTGGACATTTAGTGAGGGGGGGGGGACATCGCTCTCTCAAGTATCAACATTTATCTACCATTCTACATTATGTTAAATTATACTAGAAACATTTCCGTACAGTATTTAAAATATTTGTAACAAAACAAAAAAATAAATAAAATAAAATTCAGACAAGGGTTCAGCATTTTTAACTTTTTGGCCCAAGAGACAAGACTCTTAAAAAGCACAGAATTTCGTTTAAAACTTATAAATTCCGTGATTTTAACAAAAATAAAAAGATATTTTAATTGTTTACCTCTTAACAAAGCGTAATAAACATCAAAAATTCGAAAAATCGGATTCCCATAGCGGATGCAAAGAGATCGCAATTCTCAAAGTGAAGGCATCAAAAGTATAAAAAACGGCTTGTAAGAGAAATATTTTTGATAAAATTATTTTAAAATTGCATTTTAGAGTCCTATGATAAACATTTCCTTAATATCTGTGGACACAGTTGAAGCAAAAAAAAAAAAAAAAAAAAAAAAAAAACCATCTGTATCTATCATCATAAAAGAAAATTGAATTTTGCTTTAAAAACTTGAAATGAGAGTTCTAACAAAAATAAAAAGACTTATTTGCATCCTAATAAAGCGAAGTTAGTTTGAAAAAAGAACAAAATATGATTCTCATATCGGATGTTAAAAGATTGCATTTTTCAAAGTGTAGACATCTAAAAAACAAAAAAAAAATAAATAAATAAATAAATAAATAAAATAAAAATAAATAAAATTAAAAAAAAAAAAAAAAACGGTATTTAAAAGAGTTTATTTAAAGTTAATCATCTTTGTTAGCATCGAAAAATCAAAACCCATATAATTTTCTCCGAAAATAACAGTTAAACATCGCACCGCACCTTAAAAACGCAAATATTGACAAGCTGATAAAATGATGAGAATTTTTTCTAATCAAGTCAATATAAAGGTTCAACGCCAGACTCTAAGTGGTGATAATTTTGAAGTTGGTAACCCTATCTGAAGCGATCATATTTTCCCCCCACCCTTACTATCCTCTTGCAGTTTTAAGCTCATTTCGCAGATATATATTATTATTGTTTATTAAATCATGAGCGGGGAGAAAAGTGCTTACCAACGCCTTTTCAGAAAAGTTTACAACAACACCGCTGCTAATTAGCTATGATAAAACAAACAACAAGCATTATATTTATTTGGCAGTATCAATTATTTATCGTTTGCAGGAGCATCACAAGAGTGCCGTTTTTTTTTTCTTTTGCAAAATTAGACGATTTTGTATAAGCTGATCCCTCTAATTTGACTTTAGAAAAGGTTCCAAAAATTATCGGTTTATACACAGAAATATGCGTTATTTTGCTTTCCCATTTGCTCTTTTAATAAACAATTTGTGAAAGATCCGATCTTGTTTATCAGAATTTTGTGAAGGGTCCGTTTTGGTTCATCGGGATTTTGTGAAAGGTCCGTTTTGGTTGATCGGGATTTTGTGAAAGGTCCGTTTTGGTTGATTGGGATTTTGTGAAGGGTCCGTTAACGGACCCAAATATCCTCTGGCCAGACCCCTGGGAACAACATTTTCCGGCAATTTTGCCAAATTCCAAACTTTTCGGCTATGCATAATTTCTAGCTTAGTCTCCATTGCCTTTTGCCATTCATCACTTTCTTTTACCTTTAAAGATTGTTTCTAAGTCCTAGGGATTTGAATTTCATTTTCTAGTCATAAATTCTTATTGTTTTTCTTTGAGCTTACAGATACATTATTTACCTGCCCCTCTGTTAGATCCTTCGCTTTAAAACTAAACTTATCTGGATCGTATTTTATATCTTTTAATTTACAATACTTTTCAATCGTCATGTTTAGATCTCAACCTTTTCTTTTCCCCTTTCTCATAATAATATATATCATTCCGTGTGCTATCCGGTCTTTTCACAACTTTTCTCACCCAAACTGCATCGCGTAGGCGTAAACCACTTTCGCTGTCAGAATCTTCTGATTGAGAACTTGTTTCACTTTCCCCGCTAGCAATCAAGCTTTCAGAATCGGTCGAATCTGAACTCTGCTGTTCATTAGCCGTTTCATTCTCGCTCAAGGTTGCAGCCGGAAGTGCCATGGGCCATGATAGAACTCGTTTCTCCTCCTCATTTGACTCATTTCGAAAATCAGTTTGGAAAAAATAGTTTTCTTTGAACGATACATTTATTGATTCTATAATTTTGTTGCTGTCGGGCAGATAAATTCTATATCCTTTTCTATTAAACGCGTAACCTATGAGAACACCCTTTTGTGCTTTTAAATCCAATTTCTTTCTTAATTGTTTGGGCACACCAACAAACAATATTGTTCCAAAAGCGCGGAGATGCCTTATAGAGGGTTTTCTCCCCCCATAAAGTTCAAAAGGGGTTTTAATCTGATTGGTATGGCAAACCCTATTCCAGGTGTACGTGAAAAATTTCATTGCCTCTGACCAAAAATTCTGAGGTAAACCGCTCTCCTTTAAAATCACCCGCGTACTATCTGCAATTGTTCTGTTAAAGTTTTCTGCCGTCCCATTTTGTTCCGGAGAATAGAAATTGGTTAATTCATGATGAATGCCTTTTTTCTTAAAAAAATCATCTAACTCATGGTTTACGAACTCTGTCCCGTTGTCTGTCCTTACAGCCTTGACTTTCTTCCCCAAAAAATTTTCCGCTTTTATGATATGATTCATCAAAATTTCGGGTACTTGGCTTTTAAACTTTATAGGGTATAGAGAACTTCTTTTTGAAAAATCATCTATAACAGATAAATAATAACATTCTCTATTTCTACCCTCAACATTGCAAGGCCCCCAAACATCACAAAAAAGCAAGTTCAACGGACTGTCTGACTTTGTATCCCCAATAGGTTTAAAACTCACTCTTCTGAATTTTCCTAATTTACAAGTGCCACAATTGATTTTAACATTTTTAAATTCTAGTAAACCATTAACAGCTTGTGAACTCCCTGTCTTTTGTATACATTCTGTATTTATATGTCCGAAACGTGTATGCCAGGTTTCAATATTTATATGATTGGACTCTAAAAAAGTATTTTCTTCATCAGGATTACAAACAGGCAATTGGTTTGATTTTACAGAATCAACAATATATACACCATTTTCTAAATTTGCTTTAAAAATCAATTTACAAGTTTTATCTAGTACTTTCACGGAGCCACCACCCCCTTCAAATTTAGCACCTCCCAAATCAAATTTGTGTCCGGACAATATATTTCTCCTTAACCTTGGTGAATACATGACATTTTCTAAGACAACAGCTCTATTTCCGAAACGAACTTTAATTTCCCCGCTGCCTTCAATGGGAAAAGTCTGTTTCTTGACTGCTACTGCCTTTTGTACATCCGTTAAGGGAGAAAATGTACTAAACCAGTTCCGGTTATGGGTATAATGACTGGCCGCCGTGTCAAAAATCCATGTCGATTCCTTTACCTCCACTTCATTTAAATTTGCCTCTGATAAGAAAAAGGATCTATACTCACATCTGTCAGTCGATGGAGATCTCCGCCGGTCCGGTGTATTTCTATCTCTAGGCGGATTCACATGGCGACCGATCCGTCCGCCCGTTCCGATTTATCGGACGTGACGGATGGGTGTGAAAATATTGCAACATTCATACTAGCTCCGTCCGATAGCCACGTGAAGGTGTTCACCCGCTAGGGGTGAAGAGCGCGGATCTAATGCCGTTCTTTTGTCGCTCTCCTAATCAAAATAAAATTAACAAGAAGTTATAAGCGATGTTGCTGTGATTGCAATAAGCCTTTTAAAAATACATTATTGTTTGTCACGAACGTCAAGCAAGCGGTTAGTAGGATCACTCTGAACGTTTAAAAGAATTTGGGGCAGTAGAAATTAAAATGGCCGAATGATAAGGGTAAGCAAGTAGTGTAACAGAAAATTTATCAAATTTCTGTATACAACATCTCTGTCAAAAACGTGTTTACACACCTCCCCCACCCTCTTATATTTAATAGAATTTAAGAGAGAAATATTATTATTATTATTATACTTTTTTTTTTCTGAAAAACTTGTTGGTTGAAGTTTTAGCAAAAAAGTAAAAATTGAATGAGAATTGTACATTAAAAAAAAAGCATCTGTACTACATTCCACTCCTCCCCCCCTCCATTGATCTTCAATAGAATATATGAGAGAAAGATTAAATGTTCAAATATTTTGAAAAAACTTGCTGGTTGAAGTTTTCTCAAAAAAGTAAAAATTTAATGACAACTATACATAAAAAAATCTATTTAGTTTGAAATTAATCTAGGCATGCAACAGATGAAACTTCGATTCGATGCTACTACAATAGGTGTTGATATTTCATATAAGTTCAAGCCAAAGCACTCTTCGTCTCTTAAAACATTAAAAAAAAATTTTTGGTCTAATATTTCAATCGTTTAGTAATAACTGAGCGTTATATGATTAGGTGCCGGAATTTGATGGCATAAAAAATCTATAAAAATGCTCTTAAGAACTGAAAAAATGTTGTTAAAAATAGCAAAAAAACCCCCTTAAATATATAAACATTGTTCTTTAAATAAAGGAGTTTTCTCTATATTTTAACATGGATTTTCACTTGAATTACTATTTATTTCTTAAATTTACCAACAGTGTTCTTAAAATATTTATATTGAGATAAATTTGGGTACAAATTTCCTCTTTTTACGATTCAGGATGATCGATAAAAAAACTTTGACTTCTTCAATTTGTTGTTGGATTCTTAAATATGTTGCGTAACTAAATTTTTACTGGGAAGTGAGCTAAAGCATACTCTTAAAATGACAAAAGCTACAAAAGAATTCGATTATTATATTTATCCAGAAATCCAAAAAAGTGACAATTTTTGAAAATGTCAGGATATTTCTGACAAAATAGCACATATTATATTCATGAATAAGTTCGTGGCAAAGCCTATTTATTCAAAAGTTTGAAAAGTCCAGCAAATGTTTAAGACAGTTTAATATCATTAGGATCTGACGACATTTTAACGCGTAACCATAAAAGATTTAACTTGTATGATTTTTTTTTCTTGGTTAAAATATGATTTGCTTCATCACATTTCGAAACAATGACTATTCAAACAAAGATTCAAAAACTTCTACTGACTAATTAAAAAAAAAAAATAATAATAATAATGGGTTTCGTTAATGGTCCCACTGCCAATGTTTAGCGTTAGAAGCTGGTTTTGCAAGTTACTATGAGCTGTGGAATTATTTTTTAACGAAAAAACAAATTGCAAAACTAAATTTTCACGTAATTATATCTAATTAAGCATTCCACGCAAAATAAAGATAATTGAGTAATAACCCTCATATAACTTCTAAGGCATTCTCATTTTGAAAAACATCAACTGTCTTTTGAAAAATAACCACAAATTTTGTACGAAACTAGCAGTAAACAAAACGAGAAATATTCCCGCAAAAGTAAAAACGGCGTCTCTCCTTTGATTGGCTATCACATTCGCTCCCCGAATCGGACGGCCGTCAAAATCCAGCATCGCCAGAACGTGACGGGAGTCGAGAAATTCGGCGTGCTGTCATGGCAACGGATTCCGAAAACCAGTTTGGCAGCAAAAATATCGGAACGGACGGACGGTTCGGTCGCCATGTGAATTGGCCTTCTGGCTCCTCTCCGTCGACGATTCCTTCCTCGTTGGTTCGATCTTCCTCTAGAATTTCCATGTCCTGTGGTGCTTCCTCTTTCGTTGACTGGACTTGGGGACTGGTTCGTCGTGGGATTTTGTTGCCTCAGCTCTGGACAATCCTTTCTGAGATGTCCAATGCGGTCACATCTGTAACATCGCTGCCGATTTTGAACTGTCATCACCTCAAGCCGCTCCTTAGTTTTCGTCTTCAAAACCATGCGGTTCTCTTCAATCACAAGATCCACTACCAGTTTTTCGAATTTGAAATCCTGGTCACTCCTTGTAAGCATTGCTTGGACTAGATGATCATATTCTTTAGGCAAGTTCTGTAAAAGCTGGAAGCAGATACAGTCCTCAGGATATTCGGGATATGTAACCTTAATTCGATCAAACAATCGTTGTAGACGGGCCGCAAAAAGGGAAATATTTTCATTTCGTTCAGGTTTTGCATTTTGCAGTTCCATAAGTAGTTGCATCCGGGCGCATTTGTTACCCGGGTAGAAGAACAATTTCAACTTTTTCCATGATTCTCGGGGATCTTCGCAATTTTCGATAATCTTCCTAAGTCGTAGCTCAATGTTTAAAAATATCATCGAAACTACTGCTCTCCTTCGAACATGGTAATCCTTAATATCGGCTTTTGTGATTCCTGCCTCTTTGTTCTCGATCGGTTCTTCTTCCTCACTCTTTACTATGTCCCAACAGTTCCGGTCCATTAGCAGGAACTTGAGGGTTGTCGCTAATTCGACATAATTCGAATCGTTCAACTCTTCAATTTTAACGGTTTGAGTGGACATAGTTCTTTACTGGAAAAGAATTTCGTATCTTCTTCAATTCATAAATTCTTTCATCTCATTGCTTCGATGAGATCGCTCAAAAAATTAACTTTTAAATTTCTATTCAATATTTCATCCAACAACATTTCTTCTTCAAATTCACTTTATTCAAGCTGACGGAATGTGAATAGGGAAGGGCAGTCTGGGCCCATAACCCACTTGTTGACCTAACAAATTGTGTCTAACTCCCGCAAGGAAGGTAAACACCAAGTTTAGCAGATGCCTTTCTATTTCACATTTCTATAGCTATCAAGTGAAATGAAATGTCAGAATTCAAGTTGAAAGGCTAAATCATTTTATTAATAAATCCAATAATTAACAACTGTAAATAATCTTTAACATTGATAAATGATATAAACAAGTATGAGGGATTTCAACACTACTCAAAACATCCTTCATGTTCCAAAAGAACATCTTTTCAAAAAAAAAACATTTGACACCCTAATACAAATTACTCTAAAATGTTTCAAAAAATTTTAAGTCCCTAACTCTCATGGCGAAATTCTAAAAGCCATCCCCTAAGTGCAGGACGTCGCCTCAACAGCGAACGATCCTCTCAAAAATACGACTATCGTCAGTCGAAAATGAGAAACGCTAGCAGAAGAAGGTAAGTTCCTTCTCATTTCCCCCTGCTTATATAATACAGCGCACTCAATGCACGTCACGCCGGATATGCCTACGTAAGAGCTCAGTCTGGATGCTTCCAGAACATTCGATTTGCCGCAGAGCTATCGGGAGATTACATCATATCCGCTCGTGCTCTAACGTCATACTCCTTCCTGACGAAACACGTCGTTCGAAGCCGTTCTGATGTTTACACATTGATTCTCCCGATACGCGATTTGAAACAAGCGTCCTTTAAGGGACAAGATTAACTGCCTTTTCATTATTAAAGAAATACAAGTGAGTAAAAAGATTTACACTTAGTTTACACTTAGCTTTCAAAATGAATTGTTGAGAATATTTCTCAAATAGACATTTTTGGCTACCATTTAGTCCCCTCAAGGAAGACACGTGGATGCGCAATCACATTAGTTAAGGCAATGACTGCTGCAGGGGCGAACTGGTCCGCGGGCCGATGCGCCCTTGAACGTCCTCTGTGTGCCTTCGTTTTTTGTTTTTTTTTTCATTCCCTCAAACCTGTGCGACTTCGTTTACTTTATTTATTTTTGGCACCTTTGAACCTGTGCGCCTTCGTTTTTTCACGCCCTCAAACCTGTTCGCTTTTATTTATTTTTGCACCCTTTAAATCTTTGTGCCCTTGAACCTCAGTTCTTTTGTGCTTTTTGGTAGTTAAGGTCGCCTTTTGGGGATGAAGTCTGCCCCTGCCTGCTTGTCGATCTTTGTGATTTATAATCCTTTCTAACGAGATTGTCCTCTCTCTTCTTGTCTTTCTATGTCAACGCCAGTGATAATGGTCCGTATGCATGTCAGTATCCAGTATTTCGTGCTCGTGCCTCAAGGAGAAAAATTTCCTGAGACAAATTAGAACTGAAGAGTAAAAAAAAATTTTTTTTGATGTTGATTTAATGATACATCCACTAGCAAAGTGCCGTCTTAATAATAATAATTAAAAAAAAAAACTTTCGATGTTAATGTAGTGTTACAGAATTTGCCACCCCCAAGCAAAGTGCCACCCGGTATGAGTGCCCCCTTTGCCCTCCCTTCGCTACGCCACTGCTGATAGATAATTGAACAGGGAAACATTCTGTTCTTGAGAAAATACATTTCCATTCTGGAAAGTGGAACACTTATAAACTTTTGTACAAATGCAAGGAATTCATGTTCGTTCGATAGGTTTCTTTCAAGGAAAGTAAGTTGAAATTTTGGTAATAAAAGTGATAAAATCTGCTATTCCTTTAACATTAATCTTAGCAAGTTATTTTTCTATGCCTATGATTCAAAACTTATCACCACAAATGTTCAAAAAGTAATTTTAGGGGAGTTATTGGCAAAAGGTATAAACAATTTAAATTAATATATATGTATGTTATTAATATTATGTAATTTAGTAATTATGACTGCTAAGGCCAGAATAACCAACAGGAAAAAAATTGTTTTCTTTATTAAAAAAATTTTGTGAAATTTTTTTTTGAATTAGTTGTGAATTTGAAAACATTTTTTATTAGTAATTAAAAAAAAAAGTAGTTGAACTAGTATAAGCCAAAAGTACCTGACCTAGTAGTTAACTACTATAGTTGCAACTAGTTCTAGTTAACTAGTGCTGAATAATGAGTTTAAACCACATACCATATCATTATCATACATACACTTTGCAATAAGAATACAGTAGAGCCTTAAAAATCAGAACTAACTGGAATCATAGGCAGTTCATATTTTGAAAATAACAGAGAAAATACCATTCTGGAAAAGAGTATGCCATTCAAACAAATAAAGTGGTTTTACATTACATATGTACACAACATAAAATACAGTACATACCCAGGGCCGTGCCGTCCCTATGTGCAAGGTCGTGCAGCACACAATGGCGCCAGAGTCAAAAAGGCGCCAAGCTCTACCAATCACAAATGCTCGAAATGGGGGGGGGGATCTCCAACCAAGAAAATAAAATTGAACTTTTCATTTTACAATCAGTACCCTCCTGTAACATGGCGCGCCCTGAATAGGGTAGTGATCACAAGACACCCCTCTGGTTGAAAAAGAAAAACGTGTCTTTGGAAAACAAAGTGATTTCAATACAGAAAAAATAATGATGTTGGGGGAAAAACTTTAATTTCTTTTAAAACTTAATACTTTATAAAAAAAAATCTTTGATTTAAAAATTCTCAATAGTTTCAGCTATTTGGTCAGCTACCCCCCCCCTATTCTATTTCTTTTCTTTTTTCCTTATTATTTTTCTATTTTTTAGTTCGCCTGAAAATAAAAAAAAATTCAAGATGCTAATCCTCCGAATCCCCCTCCCCCGCCAAAAGCATTACGGAGCATCTCAAATTTGGTTTCCATATCTTCAATTTCGCAAAATTTCGCAAAAACTCACAAATACGAAACAACATCGTTTGAAACTGCGTTCGAAAATCACTTAAAATTGCATTTGTAGAGCTTCAATTTTGAAAGATTGCCGGCCCAATGTTACCAAAAATGGTCTTACAATTACGTTTTTAAGACTTCAATTTTAGAAAACATTTGGGCAAGGGCCTCCAAACCTCCTTCCTTTAATATGATCGAAAATTAGGTTTTTCAAACATGACTTACGAAAACTTTAGTTAGAAGAGCCTCTGAACCACTTCTCCTATTATCATAGAATTCTGCTTAGATTTTTAAGACTCTAATTTTGAAATTTTTTCCAGGATCGGGGGAGATCGAGAATTCCCTTCTAGTAAAAATCTTCAAAGTTGTCTACAATTGCGTTTTTGGAAGTTCAATTTTGAAAAATTGGAGAGGAGAAAAAAAATTGATTTCTGTCTATAAAAAAAACAAAAAAAAAAAAAAAAACGATCGGATAGAATCCCAGAGTTCCATCCCTTATTCTAATGTCAATAAATATGGCCTATAATCACGGTTTAAGGCTTCAACGTATATAAATTTCCCCGGAGCCCCTTGTACCTTTTTTCCCCATAACAAAACCAAAGACCGTCTAAAATTACGTTTTTCAAACTACCGAGTTTCAAAAATTTTCCCCGGACCCCCTCACTGAAAGGGATATGTTTTTCAATTTGTGTCCCCCTAGTTGCGCCATTGCTCCTGTTGTCACGTTTGGACAGGCATAAAAGTTTTATTAATCATTCATCACTTTGAGATTAGATAGATATTCAAAGTGGGGATAAGTATCAACTTGGATATTAACCCATTCCATGATCAGCCCGAAACCCCTTAACGCGCATGCCGCAGATAACGAACGGAGTTGCTTTTTGCTACGTTGTAATAGCGCTTTTCTCCCCATTTTGCTCTCGTTATTTTAATGTTGTTTTTGCTGTTCAGCTTGCATTCGAAAATCGCTTCGCTTTATTAGTTTTTTGGCACTGAATTAAAGAGTGCAATAAAATACAAGGTTGCTAATATGTTCTGAAATATTCATTAAATTTACACAGTACATAACGGGAAAATAAACAATAGAGGATAGAACGAAAAGCAATTATTTTTATAACACTAATTATTTTATTGATTTATTTTTCTTTTTGCTTTTATCTCAGTATATCATTCTTTTCTTTTTATACACTTAAGAAATCTAAACTGTTAAATGTAAGATGATCTACCTTTCAAAAGGGCTCAACAAAACATTCTTCAAACAATTGACTGATCGATCCAACCTGTGAGCAAGGAATTTGAATGGACAAAAACGCTTTAAATGTGGGAATGATTTTCTAAGCGGATAAAAAGTATTCTTCGGTGCCTTTTGATACATTGTGACCCTTCAAAACGACCAATAAACACAAAGACATCTCTTTGCTTTTCGGTTCTTTTATCGTAATTGCGATGACTTTTAAATCCCTTCTGAGTGACCACATATCAGTTGCTCAAGCGTGGGAAGTATTTTAAAGATAAATGATTACAAAAGATCAAAATTGCGGCTAATCCCCTATTTCCCCAGTCCTGTATTTCCCTAAAGGATACTTTTGTGCATGCAACTAAAAGCCCCCAGCTGAGAGAGGAATAACAGAGACTGCCTGGGCGGATTCCCTAAGGAGATGTCCCCCTTGGTGTCTTGTGGTCAACCCTTCCACATTATTTTCTTACAACAAAACAGTTTGAATCAGAAACGAATTTCAAAGCAAGCTTTACTGCTTGTATTTGAGAACATGTCTTCAGAAGAAAAAAAAGAAAATCTTGCTTGAAATCGAGTCGGATTGTTTTTCTTATTTTAAAACATATTCGGATAAATTTTAGTTAGTTTCATATGATTATTTACTAATTAAGGCAACTTGATTATTGAAAAGAAACCAAATATTTTATTTCTATTTTTAAAATCTCATAAAAGAAGGTGCAATTAAAACATTGGAGCTATTTTAAAACAATAAATAAAATCTGAAAAAGAAAGGGAGAAAAGGAATGTTTCGTTTCGTATAAGTAAAGCAAAAAGAATCAAGATATTATTTCATTTGTACTGTAGTATATATTTTATGCTTTGCATGGTCAACTATTATGTATAGTCAATGCGGTCGTCATAATTTTAGTTTGTGAAATTAAAAATATTCAAAACTGTATCACTAAAAATCCATCAAAGGATGCCGCGAATATAAAAAGTTAAAATTTAAGTTTGAAAATATCACGATTTAAAAATAAATAAATAATAAAAAATAATAATAGTATACAAATAAATAAAAAGCGTAGTAAACACATTATAATTTTTAAAAAAAATCATACTCGTACAAAATTAAGATGTGTAAGATAATTTTTAAAAAATGTTGTGTAAAATAAATTATAAAATTTGAGGATTTTGAACAATTTAGTGAAGGTTGCTTGTGTAAGAACGTGGATTTTTAATAACAAGAAAAAGAATTCCGTTTATTTGCTTTATTCAGGCATAGAAATATTGTTAAATGTGTAAGGAAATATTTTCACACTTCATCAGGAGTTCAAATGCCAGAATGCTAAGAAACAAAGCTTCCACGAAAAGATAAAAATATAATGCCTGATTATTTGAAGCATTATACGTGTCCCATCCAGGAGTACTTGAAAGGTTAATATCTTAGTAAAATAAAATAAATTACAACAAATTTCGTGAAATACTATAAGTTACATCCCTTTTGTCTAAGGAAAAGAGCTTGATCACCGCTCCCCTAAAAGCACCAGAACCCAACAGAGAAGCGCAATAACAGGGTTCTGCCCCTGGAAGGATCGCCGATACATATTCGGCCGAGGCAAAAACTGCTAGAAACGTCGTGACGACACAGGTTCGTCGAAGGCAGTTAGGAACCATTTTCTTGCGACGAGCCTGAATCGGCCGGGGCAGTATTAACACAAACTGCCTGGCCGATCCTGTATCGGCCGGAGCAAAGAATTGGGTTAAAATATTTTCTTCTTCCGAAATGCATTATTAGCATATCAGAGCTGCTGCTGAACTCGAAATAATTTCGAGATATAAAGTAAAAACGTACACTATATTGCAAAATTAAACATTCATACGTTATATTTTGTATAAACTAAATGCTAGACGTATTTTTTTTTCATCTTATATTTGTCAACAAAACCTACCTCCTGGTGTTAACTATATTTTCCTCGAATGAAAGAGCATAAAGGTGCTCAAAAGACATTTGCATGTTGGCGCCGATCAGGCTTGGCGTGGCCCTGTACATACCACTACAATATGTAACTGCATTTTTCAACAAAATGAACTCCCTGTGCTTTCTGAAGATAAAGGATAAATTTTAAATATTTACGGTACTGCATTTACTCCGTGAGGAACTATTCTATAGTAATTTTACAGTAAAAATATTAAACGGTAATTACTTTTACAATTTTACAATACTTCTTTTTTTACGGCAATACTCCACTTTTATAACATATGAGGCAGAGAGAAACAAAGGAATTTAAGTGCAAAATCAAAAACTGGGCGATAATCAGCACAAATGGTAGGAGAACCTCTCTTTGTTATGGGGCAACAAATATCACTAGTAGTCCTAGTAGGTGCTGCAATACAGCATGATTTAGAAAAAAAATCAATGAAAGTTTATCTATGACCGCAACTTTAAACTCGTTTTATTCAAAACTTGAAAATATCCACTTGCATCCCGTATCATTGTATGATCGGTGGCTTCAGTCAGATTCTCAAAGACAGGCCATAACTCTCAACCAGCAACCTCCCTGGTTTAGGTCCAGGGAACTGCTTAATTTGAGTAGAAATGGGATTGAAAGGTCTGTTGGGTTGCTAACTGGATGCTGCTCTCTTAATAGGCATCTTAATCTGATGGGTGTTACTGACGATTCATCGTGTAGAGGATGCCATATAGCAGATGAAAGCTCAATTCATGTACTGGGTGAATGTGACTACTACTCTGCGCAGAGATTTGAACACTTAGGATCCACTACGTGGATCATATCATCCCTTCATATATATCCCTTTGCTTCTCACTGCCTCATACCTACCTACTTCAAAAAGTAAGGAACGTTTCTGTCTGACTCCACTAGGAGCATACCAATTACGTACATATTTTGGTGTCCGCATGTTCAGTATGTCAGTTGACGTCCACCCATCACAACAGGAACATCTCAGCAGTGCCTATTTTTTTACATTCAAAATTAAAATGTGGGCTGCAATTGAAGGTCTTACGAGTTGTGAGGTGTGGTCTGTAATATGGTTTTTGTTGGCAAAAAATCTAAAACATATAGAATTTTGTCGACAAGTGTGTGAAGTGTACGGAATCAACATAATGAAAGTTCCGTCCGGAAATGGTGCATTTAGTTTAAAAATGGCTAAACTAATGTTCACATGAAAGAGAAGAGTGAATGCTTGAGCATTGTGACTGACAAAATGGTCACTAAAGTTGATGAAAAAATCGTGAAAATCAGTCTCACAATAATGGGAGCTTTTGCTTAGTTTTCCACAAGTTTCACGGCCTTTGATTGAAATTGTCACACAAAAGTTATGCTACCACAAATTTTGTGCACGACGAGTGCCAAAAATGCTTACAGACAGACATAAAAATCAGCGAATGTGGGCAGTTTTGACATTTCTGAACGCCTACGGCAGACATGGAGATTCATTAGTCTATCAAATCATAACTGGTGACGAGACGTGGGTGAGATAATTGCAAGACAAAATTACAGTCCATGAAGTGGAGGCATACAAGTTCCCTCAAAATAGGAAAATAGTCAATTCACATCTGAGCGATTAGCGGCGGTGTATAGGGGTGTAAATAATAAGTGACCTAG
Source organism: Uloborus diversus (assembly GCF_026930045.1). Lineage (NCBI taxonomy): Eukaryota > Metazoa > Arthropoda > Arachnida > Araneae > Uloboridae > Uloborus > Uloborus diversus. The sequence goes on from NC_072733.1 coordinate 118,536,567, forward strand.
ACAACTTTTTTTCATGAAAAGTGTTCTTCCAAAAGACCAAAACAGCTTGGAATTTCGGCAAGTGTCTTTAGGGACACAGTCAAAAGCGCTCGTGTTTCCGCAAATACAAGTGTTCATAGTTCTCTTTGGTGACCCGCCTATGCTTTATATTGTTCCACACTCCTTTTCTGAGAACTAACGCCATTTTTCTGCTCTTTCTGTAAGAGCTCTTTATGGTTAGACGTCTGCAAACCATTTCTTTTCTTTTTATCATTTCCGCACCAGGCACCACACATATGTTTAACGTTATTAGTGAACATTTTTGAACAACATCTGATAAGCGACCACTTTTCACCAGAATGAAAGGTGGTGGTTTTTATTCATATTTTATACCAGTACTGAAGTGTTTATTTTTTTGCTTTAAAAATGAAGCATCAAAAGCTCAACCATATTGAAACACTTTTCTAAGAAGCAAGAAGTTTCCAATGACAAAGATAAGAAAACAATAAATGAAACGGTTTATGTATAACGTATTTCTGCTGCAGGCATATTATTTGCAATTATAAGATAATAATTGTTTTCACCGATATTTACTTAATGAAAAATCAGGGGCGGGTACAAAAATAGTTTATGGGAGAGGCATGAAAAAGTCAAAAGTGCATCCTCCCTCTATCATGTTTTTGTTTAAAAGTTTTTGTAAGGTTCCTTTAAAATGTTTTAAAAAGAGGCCTTAAAGTTGATTAATCTACTTTAAAACAGATAAATATGTTCTAATTTACTTCGAATGCGGTGGCAAAATATCTTTTTTTTAGCATTTTGAGCCCCTTAAATAGTAAACCCTATACAATTTAAGTCAAAATGGTATAATAATGCTCTGTATTACTTTGAAGCAGTTATAATGATTAAAACAAGAGAGTATTAAAACAAAAATCCCTTTTTTATATCAAAGAAAAATTATAGAATGAATCTTGAGATTATATACCTTTGAATTCAAAATTTGCCTGTTTTTTTTTTTTTTTGCACTGACCTTTGACTGCAATACTGCCCCCATAACAAAATCAAAGGGATTTTATTGAAATACTGGAAAATCGATCGTCATGGTATGACGGGCAAAAATTGCTTCTATGTTTGAACGAAGTCATTGCTTGTTTGATGATATTTTGATAGTTGAAATTTTATCCCTAACCCCAGTAGGTAGCGTTCATTGTTGACCATTTTTTCGTTTCTTCATTACCTTAAAATGACAGTATTACCAGTAAAACTGTTAAGTTGTCGGATCAAGTTCAGCCTTGTCAAAATAAGGCCTTTCCCCGCATGTTACAGGTTAAACATTACCAAAACATTATCAAATTACTATGCCGTGGCGCGAGTTTCATTGTTGAAACACTTGGATTACTCGATAATCGGCTATTATTTATATGAGAATATGTTTTATGTGTGTGTATTTTAGTTTTTACTTATGTTTTGAAGAAGTAAATTAAAATCTAGTTGATGGTGTAGTTAAGTTATTTTCATCTCTTCGGGAGGGGAACGGTTCCTCTCCCCCCCCCCCAATCCGCTACAGTTATTTATAATGGTATAAATGCCTCAGCAACATTTTACTGAGTATTAATTGAAAAATCTTTTATTCCAGCTCCAAAATGAAAAGTAAATTTAAACACATTTGAGCTACTGTATCAATTGTTAATAAACATTATTGGTAATATTTAAAATTGCAGTCAGAACATAAAACTATAAGCTTAAAAATGAGGGGTAAATTATGAAATTTTGGTAACGTTATAAATAAGATTTTGCGTGGTGACAGAAAAACAGGCAAGAGAAATATTATATGAGAATGTATAAACTACAGGTGTAGGGGCCCCATCACTTCTAATGATGCCTATGGGCTCGAAATCCTTGATCCGGCCCTGCTTGCGCAATATTTCCATTATAAATAAAGTGAATAGTATTGATTATAATATACTTTATCAGTAATAAGCAGTGAAATATAAAGTGACATTAGTTTGGAATTGCCTGTTCATATTTTTTAGAAAAAAATTTAAATGGATAAAAGTGGTTATAGGGAAAATTCAAAATGAAACTGAAATTTTGAAGGAAAAATGGGACTCAATTTTTTAAAAAAAACCTGACTTTTAAAGAATTAAAATTAAAAAAAGGACTTCGAAGAAAAAAAGGGACTTGTTGGTGCCTCTACTACTACATAAGTAAAACCATCTAGGAACATCGCAAACTATATCTAAAGATTAGAGAATCATAAGGGAATTTTGAAAAAGCAGATGAAACACAAAGAGCACACATTGAAGCCAATCATATATTACTTACGCAATAGGAATTGGAAGGTCTTCAGATACTCCTTTTTTAAGTTCACCCTAATAAAAATAATTACATTCAAGCCAAAAACAAAAAATTGACATACCTGATTTCATTCAAGAGATCATTCTAATAACAAACTATTAAATCAGAACTTAATGAATAAATGTTTTAAAAATGGTTTCTAGGTAAACAATATTACTTACCATTTAAAATTCTACAGACAATGGTCAGTTGTTTATTGTCCATGTTAGAAAATAAAAAGAAAGAAAGGTTCATAAAAGTAATGCACTAAAGGGCTATATATATATATATATATTTATATATATATATATATATATACAGGGGTCTGTCCAGGATTTTTCACAGGGTCCGTTTTTTGTGAAAAATAAAATAATTTTGTGAAAAGTGAATTATTTTTGTGAAAAATAAAATACTTTCGCAAAAAAAAAAAAAAAAAAAAAAAAAAAAAAAAAAAAATTGTTAAATCGAAATTTTAGAATTTAGAGCAGGCACAAACTACATCATTTAAACTTAAAGTAGAGAGTTTTCCTCTGCTATGTTGAGAATATCATTCTGGGGTGTTTTTCTAGTATTTAGCGGGGGGGGGGGGGGCGGCATCGCTAACTCAAGTAGCAATATTTATCTACCATTCTACATTATGTTAAATTACACTAGAAATATTTCTGTACAGCATTTAAAATAATTGTAACAAAAAAAAAATAATAATAAATAAAATTCAGACGAGGGGGTTCAGCATTTAGTTTTTTGACCCAGGACACTCTTAAAATTGCACAGAACTTCGCTTAAAACTTATAAATTCCGTGATTTTAACAAAAATAAAAATAGATTTTATTTGTTTACTTCTTAACAAAGCGTACTAAACATCAAAAATTCAAAAAATCGGAATCCCATAGCGGATGCAAAGAGATCGCAATTCTCAAAGTGAAGGCATCAAAGGTAAAAAAACGACTTGTAAAAGAAATATTTTTGATAAAATTATTTTTAAATTGCATTTTAGAGTCCTATGATAAACATATCATTAATATCTGTGGACACAGCTAAAGCAAAAATAAAATAAAACCATTGATTCAGCATTTTAATTTTTGAGTCATAAAAGAAAATGGAATTTTGCTTTAAAAACTTGAAGTGCGTGTTCTAACAAAAATAGACTTTTCATTTATTTGCATCCTAATAAAACGAAGTTAGCTTGAAAAATGAACAAAATATGATTCTTATATCGGATGTTAAAACATTGTATTTTTAAAAATGTAGACATCTAAAGGAAAAAAAAGGCAAGTAAAACAGTTTATTTAAAGTTAATCATCCTTGTTAGCATCGAAAAATCAAACCCATATAATTTTCTCCCAAAATAACAGTTGAACATCGCACCGCACCATAGAAACGCAAATATTGACAAGCTGGTAAAATGATGAGAATATTTTCTAATTAAGTCATTATAAAGGTTTAACGCCAGACGCTAAATGGCGATAATTTTAAAGTTGGTAACCCTATCTGAAGCGATCACATTTTTTCCCCCACCCTTACTATCCCTTTGCAGTTCTAAGTTCATTTCGCTGATATATATTATTATTGTTTATTAAATCATCAGTGGGGGAGAAAAGTGCTTACCAAACGCCTTTTCAGAAAAGTTTACAACAACACCGCTGCTAATTAGCTGTGATAAAACAAACAAAATTATTTGAAACCAAACTTATTTCCAGCTGTTAATTTCTTTCAAAGAAGCAAACAACAAGCATTATATTTATTTGGCAGTAGCAATTTATCGCTTGCAGGAGCATCACAAGAGTGCCGATTTTTTTTCTTTGCAAAATTAGCAGATTTTGTATAAGCTGATCCCTCTAATTTGACTTTAAGAAAAGTTCCAAAAATTATCGGTTTAATATGCGTTACTTTGCTTTCAGATTTGCTCCTTCAAAAAACAATTTGTGAAAGATCCGATCTTGTTTATCAGAATTTTGTGAAGGGTCCGTTTTGGTTGATCGGGATTTTGTGAAAGGTCCGTTTTGTTTGATAGGGATTTTGTGAAAGGTCCGTTTTGGTTGAACGGATTTTTGTGAAGGGTCCGTTAACGGACCCAAATATCCTCTGGCCAGACCCCTGTTATATATATATATATATTAATTGTAAAATTGGTTTTGACATCAACTTTGAAAATATCGTTGGAAGGGAACTAGAACCCCGTCTTCCGATTCTTTTCTGCTTAGGCTTATATTGATCAACCAATTTCGAAATTTTACGGGGGGAAGGGGGGATCTACGTGATTCTCCCTTTCCTCGTGTCCTTCCTATCTTGTCAGTATGAAGCCTAAAGATGTGCCTATTTAGACTTATAACCATTAGTAACCTTCTTTCAAGGCACTTAAAAAATGCATCAGTGTTATCTTTATTTTACGTTCCACCAATTTTCTTTTTTTAGAACTTTAAAACATGATTTAGAAGTTTAAAGGAAAATAGTAATTAGCGGTAGTTAAATGTCTTTGCTCGAATCGGAAGAATCGGGATCCGGTACTGGTTAAATTAACTTTTTCAATTTACAGAGGTGGGCCAAAATACTCTTCAGCTGACTGTGCCAAAGTCAGCCAGTTCGCCCCTGTATATAGGTATTAATAGATCACAATTTTTGTCACAATTAACCACCTTTTTTTCAATTAATCACAATTTAATTATTAATTAATCACAGTTTAGAAGTAATATCAATTATTTTACATTATTTTAGCAATCACAATTTGAGGTCACACTTGCCTAACTGATAACAGACTTGCACAAGGCGAAAGGTGCTGGGATCTATTAATACGGACGAGCATCATGCTTGATTGGAAATGCTCAGTCAGTGGCTCCCTTCACTATTTTATTTGTGAACTACTTTTGAATTAGAAGTGAATGAGTGGGTACCGGCAAATAAGGGATAAGTTCCACATTGCTGTAAAAGATCTGGTGAGAAATAAGGGGATGGATATACACCATTTAAGTGGTAAAACCAATGTTTATGCATTTTTTAACAGTCGATATAAACCACTTTGAGAAGAAAGAAATTCATGGATCACACACAATAGGGCTTATATTAAAGATTTTGAAAGCAAAAAAAAACCACTTTTTTTGCGAAAGTGGATATAATCTGCTTTAAAATTAAACTCCTCATTTATGCTGAAAAGCTTACATTAAGCAAATTTATGCAGAAAAATTCACATCTAATAGTTTTTAACATTCCCTTTCTCATCACACCACATATTTGATGAGTGAAAGCTTGTTCTTAATATTTCAAACTTGATTCAAGGCAAACATTTGCAAACGTAATGACTAGAGCGCAGAAAAATCACTAAAAGAAATATGCAACCATGCAATAAAAGTGGTTAAAATATGCTCTAAAAGCTTTAAAGTATGCAGCAATAATTTTTATATGCACATAAAATTGCCAAACATGAATTAAAAACAGATGATGATACTAGTTTTGAATTTTGTTATTAAAGCAATAAATGTATGTTCAAACAATTAAATAACGAATAAATACCTTTGTGCTTGAAAATTAAATGAATAAATTACCAACGTTTTTAATGCACAAAAATTGCAAATTACGGCAGTCACGTGTTTCGGGCTTACAAGGAACCCTTTTTTCAATGCAAAGAAGTGTGAGCTTTTGGATGAAAAGTCATCCGAAGAAAGACTTTCCACCAAACGTTGAAGATTTCCTGCATCTTTAAGACTTTAATTGCGAACATTTTAGCCCGTCTCCCCCCCCCACCCAACTAAAATAACGTCTCCAATGATACCTTAAAGTTATGTTCTTAAACTTCAATTTTGAAGCTTTTCATTTCGTTTTCAGCTTAATCATAGGGAGAGCTCTCAAACCCTTTCTTTCAAAAGATAACCTAAAATTGATTTCACTTTTGAACACAAATTCAGAAGGGGGAGCCTTCTTCTCTTTCCTCCAGTGTAATCAGCACAGCCTAAAATTCAGTTCAGACTTCAATGGCAGAAAATTTCCAGGAGAAGTCCCCAAATCCCTTAAGTCACCAAAGATAGAAAAAAACAATCTCACCCCGAAAACATGTGTCTGCAGTAATTTACAATTATTGTAAATTAAAGCATTGGTAATTCATTCATTGATTTCAAACACTTATTCACACTAGTATACACAGGGCCTGATTTATCTATAAGCTAAACAAGCTAGGGCCCCCGGTTTGCTGTGAGCCCCCAAATCCCAAATAAAATGCATGATTCCTTACTGAAAAAAAATTAAAAGTATCTGAAAAAAATGATTCCAAGCGCTTGAAAGTTAAAGAAAGAAAACCTTATTCATCAAATATTACCAAAAGTTGCCAGAAAGTGCAATTTCTAATGCCAAGTTTGAAATTTTCTTGAATCCCCCTCCCCTACACACACACTAACCCTCTTCTTCTAACACTACCAAAAATGTACTAAAACTGCATTTTTAAGACTTCAATTTTGAAAATTCTCCAAGTAGCATAGATTGACCCAACACCATCACTGTCCTTTCTCTGAAGTCACTAAGGGTCTCTTTCCTTTAAAGCAATAAACCACAAATTAAAATATTTTAAAAAATCGTATTAAAATTATTGTACATTTTATTAGTTCACACCATTTCTTTTTTCAGTAAAAACCTTGATGGTAAAACTTGAATGAAAATTGGCAACGATGGCAGTTTTGATATCTGAAGCTTTAAATCATTCTACCGAATTTGTCACACACATTCTTTTCATCTTTTAATTTTAGTGCTATATTTTTGGCTGGGGCTTGGCAGGCAGCCATTTCAAAGATTTCCATGAGGGGGGCCGGGCGGAATGGTACAAACTCTGGAGAACTTGTGACATCATCTATTTCAGTATACTTTTCTGATTCATTCTACTTCTTTATATATTTATAAATATAGAAATAGTACCAGAAACAAAGTCTACAGGTGTTTTTTTTTTTTTTTCAAGTTTTATACATTTATTTATTTTTTTATGCATACTTTATAGAAGTGAAGATTCAAATCTCTTCCATTGATTATCCAAATCTTTAATTTCTTTATCTTCTCTGAATTCTTCAGCCAGTAAAGCTTTACCTTTGATAGAACTCATTTTGCTGTTACATCAACATTTTCATCTAAACTCTCTTTTTTAACCGACTTCAAAAAGGAGGCGGTTATCAATTATCCGTATGTATGTTTTTTTTTTTTGTTTGTCCACTCATAGCGTCTCACCTAGTGAACCGATTTTGATCATTCTTTTTTTAATGGATAGGGGATGGCTCAACTTAGGTCCCATTACTTTGTTTGACCATATTTGTTCTTTAGAAAAAAAGTTATGGGCAAAAAACAGTAAATTTTATGCAATTTCCCTATTAAATGATTTTGTAGCGTTCGCACTTTTCATCCGTGGATAACGGTGGCTCAGTGGTAGAATTCTCGCCTCCCACACGAGCGACCCGAGTTCAAATCCAGACTAGGAAAAAGTGAATTTTACTAAAATTTCGTTTCTACTGTTTCCCGTATTTTCTCGAATTTTCTATTAATTTCTGTATCTTTCCAAGTCTGGAAAGTTCCAGCACTTTCTCAAGTTGTATATAAGGAGATGTAACGTTCATTCGTGGTTCTGAATAAAGATCTCGAGTTGAGACTAACGAGTATTCGCTTCATTTGGCTTTCACATTGTCTTCGCTATCTTCATCTACGCGACAATAGGAAACTCATTGTTATAAAAGTTTGGTGCCATATAACAGTAACATTAATAGTAATTGTAATGATAATTTTGAATGAAGGCTTCTCTGAAGCAAGCATCAAATTTCTTCAAGGGATATTTCGATAATGGGGAATCTGGTGCTGTCGTCTCATTTTTGGCGTAAATAATTTTATTTTAGTAACCCTGCTGATTTATAGTAACCCTATGTGAATTATCAAAATCTTCTTTTCTTCAGTGCTATTGCTCCATAGGAGGGGTAAACCTAACCTGGAAGCGAGGTGATGCAGTGATTAGGATCTGCTTAGCCTTCACAATGCTACCATTAGGTTTGACTCAACTACTCTGTAGTATTTTTATCATTATCATCTATGCCGATAACAGATGATCGGGACTAAGTAAGAAAATACAGGATTGCATCATGAGCAACTTAGATGCTGTGGAATGTAAATTAGTTAGGAAAAACGTAATACTTAAATGGGTATAATTAAATTAACTACGCATGATTTCCAGAGAGGAACAAAGATAAGTTTTTAGTGCCAATTGCTTAAAGTTTAACGCGTGTCAATAGTTTTTTTTTTTTTTTTAGTATGGAGCATTTTTAAGAAAAAAATGTGAAGTTTCGTGATGGTAACTTCTTATTATTTCTGAAATACCTACATTTACACTAAAAAGAATGAAATAAAAAAATTTTGAAAAAAAAAATAGAACCGACTTCAAAATTGCTCTAAAAAGTGAAAAATAATTTTATTCTTTAAACACCATCGATAATGCTTTTAAACATAATTTTTGAAGTTGGCGCAAAAACGATAGATAAAATCATTCACAGCCATAACTCAAATACAACTATAAATTTAACCAGGACCAGTTTCTTCACTATCACATACATTATGCATTGATGACGGCATATTTGAATAGCGATATAAATGTTTCGTTCGTAACTTTGGATGCTTTTCTGAAAAAAAATATGAACGAAGCATGGTTACCCTGGATTTTACGTTTTGTTTTTGCGCCAACTTCAAAAATTATGTTTAAAAGCATTATCGATGGTGTTTAAAGAATAAAATTATTTTTCACTTTTTAGAGCAATTTTGAAGTCGGTTCTATTTTTTTTTTCAAAATTTTTTTATTTTAAACTCCTTTTGTGTTCTTTCGACCAAATGAAAGACCACAATAGATTTTTCAAAGGAATAAGATACCAAACCTCCCTTACCTTTTAAACAGTTCATTTTAGATTAAAATGTCAAATCACAGGTTATTTTGACTCCTCTTTTTTGAGTTGTTACAAAAACCAATGCATCTTACAGGTTATCCTTAAATACGCTTTCCCTAGGTCCACTTTTTCAGACATAAGTTTACACCATTTTCAAAAATAAATATAGCTGGAATTTAGAGGAAGTTTATAAAGAAAGTAAACAAAATATGAACTGAAAATAGGACTTACAAACAAAATTAAAGGCAAATTACATGGTCGCACTTGCCTCCACAATATGGAATGTACAAGTCCCATTTCTTTTCAGAAATGGTCTGTGCAACCCCTCATAAAAACAAAATCTGGTTACAGTAGTTAATCAAAATAAACCATGTATGTTATTAGTAAGTATTACTAAATGGAAATGACTTACCTTTGCTAACTTCAGTTGCTTGGTACAAAAATAAAGGAAACAAAACTCTAACCTATCTTCACTATGGAGTTCTTCACTAATGCAACTTATCACTGATTGTGTTTATCTAGGTAAGTGAGTGCTGATTTCCAGTCATAAGAATCATCACTAGACTTAACATATTCAATGTAAGGAAACATTTTCTTCGGGATAGCATTTTCGCATGATGCTTATGAAACGATTTTACAGGGCCAACACACTTGCTCCACTTTACCTCAGCACAACATTCAAATGCAACATTTTAAAAGCTTCAATTACTTCCCCCCCCCCCCATTTTGCTTGGTATGAAATTTGTATATAAAATATGAATCATAAAAATATGCTTGAATACATTTTTAACGCATATTTTCAACTTTCAATATGTAGAGTATGCTTGTAAAGGAGTAAAAATACTCTGAGTATACTGTTTGGTCCAGCTATTCCATGCTGCTGTACCTTTTTATTGATATTCTAAATTCTTCTTTCTTCAACCCTTCTTTCATACATAAAGAAAGAAATAACTTTTTGATAATCCTTTTTGTTGGAAATAATAGCACCTATTTTGGAGGTACTGACAAGTGGAGACTCCTTAGGAACTACTTAATTTGCTTATATGTCATTCTGGTCCTGCCTATGGTAATTTTGATTATGGTTCTTTATATAACCTGATTTTTAACTAATTCATCCTTCACAAAATTTATACTTCGGACATATTCAACTTTTTATTCATTCAACCATTGTGTTTTGTAAGTATGATCCAAAACTTAAAAAATATCAGGGCCAGTGACAAATTGAGTCCTGGGGTGGACTGCTTCCTCTGCTTCTCTCAGTATACCACTGCACGTGACTGTCTGTTATTCAGAGATAGTACTGTACTTTTTCATTAATACATCTTTCTTTTCTGCTATGCATATTATGTTGTGCATTCTAAATGTATGATTTTCACATTACTTTATATAAATCTGAACTTTTTTTCTATATCAAAACATATAGCAAAAAGTAAAGAAAATTGAAAAGAGGGATAGCAATAAATAACTCCTTACTGGATACCAGAAACTTTTGCTGGGGTTATCAACTTCTTTCTTTTTTTCTTTTTTCCAAAATTCCTGTAGCTTTGTTTATGAGAAAATTTATGTTTCCTACAAGAATACCACATTTTAAATTCCGTGCCTCCCCCGCAAAACAACCTTTCCACACAAGATACTAAAGGGGAAGAATAAGATTTAGGTACGTAACAATGCCATTGAAACAAGACTAAGTCCCCACTGGAAGATGGGAGGGGGGGGGGGAGTTATATTATAAGAAATAAAGTTTTTTTTAACCACTATGAATTTAAATGATTGAAAGGATAAAATACAAATATAGAATAGCAAACATAAGTTAACTCACACTTACAGTTATTTTAGAATCCTGCAAGGCTAATAAATCTTTCTCGTTGCTTGAAACTCTTGTTTTTTCTGGAATGGCTTTTTGAGCTTCGAGAAGAGCAGCTTTAAAAAAAAATCAGACAACATAAAATGCACTGCAATACTTTTCAAAAAATTAATACAAATGTAATTTTTTTTAATAGTCAGACAAAATACCAAGAAACTTAGAAAACATTTCTAATTTCACTGGTAAACAAAGGTTTTGCAACATAAAACATTTATAATGTTCCTGGGGTAATTTTTGATGCCGATGAAAAATATTTACTTAGAATGTTTCCACCACAAACAGTTTTTGTGTAATCATAGGTTTTAAGAGATTTATTTTTTCCATGTTTTCCGATATTACGTAATAATAAAAACTCATACTCATACTAACAATTAAAATCTTGTCATAAAGACAAGAAATGTGGAGATAGATAGTCAGGTTTGCTGATACTGCAGTGGTAACATGGTAGTCAGTCTAGATGGCACCCCATTTTGTGATATATACTACCTGAATAGAATTATTTTCTGTAACTTTGAATGCAAACATAAAGAATTTATAGATTTTACACCAAGGAAAATGCTTTAGTATACTGGAATAGTATTGACTCTCTGTGTAATGGATATGTTTATATTTTAATATCAAACATATGACACTTAGTATTAACTCTTTCGAAACTAGTTTAAAAGCTATACCATTGCACGGTTGAAACACATTGCCTTCGATATCACTAGCATATTCAGTCGAAATGAAGGAAACATATGGAGATTTGTAAATCTTTTTAGGTAAAATTTAGCACAACACATATCATGGAACAATTATTTCTGGCAGAAAATTAAATTAAACAAATTTTATTAACTGCTAAATTTATTAATACAATGCTGTTTTCTTCTATGCGAATGATATAGCAATGGCAAGAAGAATTTAAAAAAAAGATTGGACCTGTTATTTTGCTAGCCTTTCATATTAAATTAGGTATCTTCAAAAACTTCATTGAGACTTTGTAACACTTTTAATTTGAATACTTTAAATCTACGCACTATTAAAGTAAAGCTAAAAAGAAGTCTTTGAAGAGGCCCGCATTGTCCAAGTGAATAAATTCTTTCTGATTAATGCTAGGCACTTAAAAGGGATATTCCTGATACCAAATACAGAAAGGAAAGAACCAGGCCCATGTCCAGATTTTCATAAAGGGAGGGGTTTTAATCTTACCTGGGGGGAGGGGGGGATTGAACCCTTCAAACTTTTGTTTTGCAAAAAATTACTGAATACAGACTGCTGTACCCTCCTCCCCTTCTTTACAAGGATAATTCTGGCTACACAAGTGACCAAAGTATTCATACATTTCACAGGTCCATTTTATTCAAACCTTGTGGGTTTCTTTTTAATCAAGTCCGATTACTATGCGGATTATTGCAATAAGTATTAAAAAACTCTCCACAAATTATTTTATAATCTAGAAAGTATATCAGGTTACATGTTCTGAAATAATGCTTAGTAAACTAAACAAGAAAAAGCAGATTGCAGATGCAAATTGCATTACCAAATACAACTACTAATGCATCTTCATAGCTGCAAAATTTGCCAAATTCATCATAACCTCCTTACAATAAGCAATATAAATGCTTTGCATCAGTAGATCATTCTACAATACAGAGAAAGTTAAGAGAGAGGGAGAAAAAAACACTGCACGCAAACTTTCACACTAAAGTTAATTTAAGTCAAAAATTATACATTTTCTTCATTTGACTTATTATTTTTTCCCCAATAGGAGGGGTTTAACACCGAAAACCATTCCCTTGAACATGGCCCTGGAGAGAACAATAGCTAGTTTTAGATCATTACTTTACTATTAGTCATGCATGTAAATATACGCATTTCTTTCAAACTTCTGTCTAGTGTTATAAAAAATGTGTCGGTGATGGAGAAAAACTGTTTGCATATTTGAATTATTTAATTCATTTTTCACTAAGATCAGGTATTTTTTTCCATGTAACAGAAAAAGTTTTTTTTTTTCTGTAGACTAGTGTTATTTTAAAGAAAACCAAAAAATTAAATAAACTCTTAATCTTGTATTATTTACACTGAGAAACAATTCGTTAATGAGCATCTGAGCTAATAGTTTGTTCATGAAAGAGAAGTGTATCACATAAGGTATAAACTAGACTGTTAAGTATGTATCTTAATTCAAGTATAGGGGGCTTAGTGAGCACTGGACAGTTCGGAGACATTGCATTTTACACAAAATAAAAGAAAGTTTCATCTACAAGGTCTACAAGGTACAAGCTCTACGTACATAAGCACAGGGGAAATTAAAATTAATTTAGGTAGGCCTAGAACAAGAAACTATGGAACGAGTTTATTAACATTAGGGTCATTCCATTCAAAATGAGCAAAATTCACAAAAAAGTGGCGGCTGCATGGTGACAGATTTTTATGAAATTTGGTATACAAACTCCTTTTATGCCTGTACGAAAATATTTAAGATATTTTGGCTGAATATTTTTTATTTTAATAGTTACACGAGATTGAAAATTGGTCAACTTGAACAGCATTCTCATAAATGCTAAATGTTGCATTTTTAAAGGCTTGTATTTTGTTAACAATTTAATCAAAACATAAAAGCTATATATTGTTGTAATCTATGGAGTAGGGCAATTCATTTGATATGAGTAAAATTTTCAAAATTATTATAATTAACTTTTAACCGAGTTTAAAAAACTGAAAATATTGCAGTTTCCTCACAATTAAGCAATTTATTTTATAATCTTGTTCTTTAAGGAATGAATTGGCTTCGCTGAAATTAATACCCAATAACATGTTAAGTATCATAAAAGAAATACCTTACTTTTAAAGTTGTATTTCAACTCCTTTGTCTTCAAAATCAGTTATAAACTTAGTGACATTGTGTGAAATGATGATTTTCTTCTTCACATAGACATCTAAATTTAAATGAGGGAAAAATCTGACAACTTTAAAATTTTTCAAGAATATAGAGCTGTATTTCTAATATATGTTTGAAGAAATTCGAAATTGGTTTTCGATTTCTAAGCTGAGGATAAAATTCAAAACAATAGCATTTTCTTTGTGTTTTAAGTGAAATTACAAGAATTCAAAGAACTAGATAAACGACTAATTGATGCAAAAGCAAGTATATCTAAAATTTATTTAAATTTTTTAAAATGTACTGGTATAATATGAATTTTTAGAAAAATGCGGATAAAATTTATATCTCAAGTAATAATAATAATAACTTCAACAAATGCATCAAAAGAAATGTTGCTTTTTTTTTTCTTTCTTTGCTCTTCACGGAAAAATCTTTCAATCTGGCTAAAAATTTGTGGCTCATTTTTTGTATAAATATTCAGTTGAAAACATTAGTAGCACTTTTATAAATATATTTCAAGTAGTTTTAGACAAACATCATCTACAGGTCATGTATACTACGGTGACGGTCCATGTGGATTCAATAGCTTACGTAATAAGAAAATCACTTATCTGAAAAGATATTGATGCATAAAATAAATGTGTAGAAAAACATTACCTAGCCACAAATAGTTGCTATATATATGTAACAAACAAATGAAATTATTGGGGTTGGATTTAGATCTAACCTCTAAAACTCTTTCTTTTCAAACATATGCTCCTTTCACTGATGGTTAAGATAAATCTGAGACAAGGAATTTAGGTGTTCAATTGTTAATTGAGATGAAACGATGATAATTTCATATCTCCAAGACAGCTACGGGTACTTCAAAATATTGTTATTGAGCCTTAGTTTCAAAATTGATAAGTTTTTCTTTTGAGACAAAAAAAAAAAAAAACTATTAGTGATCGTAGGAGGCAGAAGGAGAAAATATCTTGCAGTTATAAGTGGATTATTGTATGTCGTATGCATAATTGTTCTAACGAATAATAGTTTGATAGTTTTATCAATGTGCCATAATATGCATTTTTGCCATCGATAATAGAAAGAAAAGTGATCTGCTTTCCATTGAAAATTCGATTCATTGTGTGGCAAATGTTGTTCAACTGGCAATTTCTATTCTGGAAAAAAAAGCTATAACTAAAATCGACGAGTTTCGCTACCAAAGGAATCCTTTTATTTCAAAAAATGTCGCAGCAGGACAGTTGAAATAAATGGGTGTATTTCGTCAAATATACTTATTCAACAAACAAATTTCCTCAAACTCTGGTATAAAACAAATTTCCTCAAACTCAGAGCCTAATCTTAAATGCTATTGAGGATTAGATGAGATGGTCCTCTCTCTTAATATTTAAACTCAAGAATTTTTTTAAGTCATGTTGACATGATAGGTTTTCTAAAAACTTTAAAGGCTTTTTTCCTTATACCATGGGTGGAAAGGAAAATTCAACTTTCAGTGGCACAATAATATTTAATTATGCATACTGAACTATTATATACTACACAATAATTAGAGAAACATTTTAGCACGTACTTCATAAACATACTTTTGAGAAAATAATTTTAAAAATTTAGAATAAATAGCCGTAACTAATGGAATTTCACCTTACTTCAAGTTACTCCAGTAACAAAAATACGCTGATTCCAATGATTAAAATTTAGTATTATCTAAAAGACACTTCAATGTGTTACGTTAAAAAAATGAATAAATTAAGGGCATTCCCTCATGTTCAAACAAACATCTGAAATAGAGGAAAAAATAAAAATTTCAGAAATTTTTGATTTTTTAAAGTATGATTTCATCATTAAGGAATTCAAAAACAAGTACTAAATTAGAGTAGATAGTTATAGATAGTTTTTCAATCTGAATCCTTTTTGCTGTTATTTTTTCTTTAAAAGAGATAGATGAGTGATTTGAAATATGAAATAAATTGGCAAGTTTTCAACCTTTGCTAAAATCTCAGATTCAAAAAAAGCTCCGAATAAATTTTACTTTCCTCTTTCCGAATAGAGATTTGTTTTTAAAACGTGAAAATATTTATTTTTTAAGTGTACATTTATAACCTAAGGAGTTATTGAGTCACAAACTGACTGCCATGAACTCTGAAAATTTAGGCTGAGCAAAAGCATCAACTTCTAATTTCAATAATGAAGCAACAAACAGTTTCTAAACTTCAATACTTTGCAGTTCCTCATATATATGCGTGATTTACGTAAATAAAAATTTTCATTGAAATCTGTGACATGTCAGCCACAGCTTATTTGCTCATTTTGCATGGAATGACCCATTAATTAAAAGTAGTTTTTTTCAACAAAAGGTAAATAATAATAATAAATGAAAAAAGAAACAAAAAAATAAATAAATAAAAGAAAATAGAATTTTAAAAGTTAACTCATTCATTTTTTAAATATTGATTGAAGTAACAGTGAATTCAGGTGTCACAGGCAAGGGGTTAACAGTTTACTATTTTCTCATTGGTTTTTTGGTTAAGCCGTTATCTTTAGTTTTTAAACTGCCCATTGAGGACTAGTTTATCAAAATGGAACATATCCATTTGCAAAAAATGGTCAGGAGGTGGGAAAAACGAATTAGGGTAAGAGTAGGATTGCCAGATTTCTGAAATGTTAAACCAGGACACAGGAATGCTCCTCCCCCTTCAGCCATTGCTAGTATTCAAAGGGGTACACACCTATCACTGATTTTTGGAGTGTTTTATAGGGCAGTTTATTCTCAATGCTATTAATTAATACTGAATATACGAATTAATGGTAACTAATTATGAACCTAAAACGGGGTAATAAAAATTCACATAAGCAGATAAAACTTGAACATTTCACTTCTTCAATATATATATATTTACAATTTATTTTAGTTAGAGAAAACATTTGAATGAGGGAAAAAAGTGAACAATATTTGGAAAAATATTTCATTTTATAGAACTTTTTTGGTTTTAATCTTGTTGTAAAAATCCTCACAAGCTAATCTGGTATTAATTTTATAAGTCAATGTTACAAACAAATGATAAAATATTTATCCAAAATAATCCTTCACAGTTTATTGTTTTTGGACCTCATTAGTCATAAAATTTATCGTTTTCCGGGACGTGAAGTAAACCGGCCGGGAGACCGAGATTTTATCTGAAAAACAGGACTGTCCCGGTCAAACCGAGATGTCTAGCAAGCCTAGGTAAGAGCAAAATAGTTTTATCAACTTTTCTGGGTACAGAATTGAGCACAAAATCACAGCAAATCATGGCCCAAAGTAAGAAATGTGTGTAAAAAAACAAGGAGATATTGCCATCTTAATTTTGGATATGTGCTCTTTTGAACGAAAACCTGAGTGTTGAAAATTCCAATTTCACTAACACTCTAATATTTCACCTTCTCATATTCTCTTATCGAAGTACGTGAACCTAAATGTACAACTCGATTAAAATTTGAGGATTTTGGACATGTGTTTCTTTGGATCTAAAGTCTTTGTACTCTAGATTCTTTCAGGATATGTTCTCTTTTGTTCAAAATAAAACATGCAGAGGACGGATTTGTTACCTTTTGATCAAAAAGCCACACTTCACCCTTAAATGAAATAGGATTTTCTGCGTTTGGACTTCTTGAGAGTAAGTGATTTGATAAAGGTCATCTGAAAGATTTATAAAATGTCATAAAATTAATTTTTCTAAAAGGTGGATATGTTCCCTTTTGATAAATTACTCTTCAATTGTTCCATCTCATTGTTTTTGTTGGATGCCTTTGCATCCATAAGTTACTTTTTTTGCAGTGAAAAAAAATGGTTTCTTGTAATCCAGAAACACATGTACGCAATTTCCTCCAAAAAATCAAAATTGTTCCTTTTGAAACTTGAAGAGCAGAAAAGTTAGGATTGGTAAAATATTTTTTAAAACATACAATTTTTCTGAAATCTGATAATATCTTTCCATTGCGCAACAAGCTTGAAAAAATAAGGAACTTCA
This sequence comes from Uloborus diversus, assembly GCF_026930045.1. Lineage (NCBI taxonomy): Eukaryota > Metazoa > Arthropoda > Arachnida > Araneae > Uloboridae > Uloborus > Uloborus diversus. The sequence continues at coordinate 118,554,504 of NC_072733.1, forward strand.
GTTTCTTTATGTTTTTTGTAACTTTTGCTTTAATAAACGACAAAAACATTGCAAAAGAATAATACATAAGAAAAATAATTATTTAGGGGTTAAATAGAGACCTCTTCTGAGAGGGTATCCCACAATCAAAGAAAGCTTTCCTTATTCACAAACGAGAAATTATCAAATAATTTTTGTGAATTTTGAAAGTAACAACAGCTTTTGTTTTGATGCAGCATGGCTTTTGAAGTTAAAATGCTGCTCAAACAATTTGCAAGCAACCAATAGTTTCTCAAACAAGTTCTCCAGAACTAGTCATATTAAAGTTACTAAGAGCCTTAATAATTGCCAAAATTTTGTTTCAAACTTATGAAAAATGGACAAAAAAGCACTTCTCATTAGTTTCATGAATTTGGAGAATCGAAAAATGTAGAAAAGTCAAATACTCTTCTTAAATAGAAGTACCTGTTGCAACTTTTTTTTATCATATAGCAATAAAAAGAGAAAAAAAAATTTGAAGCAAAATATATTTTTTTTTAATCTCAAAGAAACGGTGATATTCTTCACTTTTTTAGAATTTTCAATTGTGTTGCACAACTTGAAGATATTACCGGATTTCAATTTTAAAATTTTTACTTGCAACTTTTCTGTGCTCTAGGGACATAAAAACAAAAGTTTTTTTTTACCCAGGCTTGCCAGATTTTTGAAATGTTCGGGATTCCAGAACACTGGAATTCCCCCCCCCCAACCCCATTGCAGCTTACAAGCAGATAAATTTAAACATTTTATTTCTTACTAATATATTTAAACATTTTATTTCTTACTAATATTTATAAGTTACGTAAGTAAGACGAAACACTTTGAACTAGGAATTGAACTATATTTACATGAACTTTTCACTACCTAGAACTTTCTTAGAAAGTCTTCTTTGATTTTAAAGCTTATTGCAAAAATCTTCACAAGCTAATTTTATGTTTATATCTTATATGTTGATGTTAAAAATGAGAAAGTAATTATCCTGAATAATCCTTCACAAAATTATTTTCAGACTGTTTTGGTCATATGCAATCAAATTTATCTTTTACCGGGACGTGAAGTAAACCGGCCGAGACACCAGGATTTTGTCAGAAAACCAGGACATCTGTTAAGCCTTTACACCATTCTAATGCTTAGCCCTCTTATGGCGTACACAAGAGCACAACATCATGCGTTAATAAACAGTGAAAAAGTTCAAACTGCATTAGGGTTTTTCACAAGTTTTACATAGAATGCATTTAGAATTAAGCTTGTTTTAGTTTAAACTTTCGTTTCCAAGCCACTAAAAAAACGAGTTGCTTCTGAAAAAATGTTTGAACTTTATTTTTATAAGAAACCTTTTTACTGAAGGGAGGGGGGTGACACCACAAATTACAGCCCAGTCTGGATGACACCACAAATTCCAGCTCCGCCTTGATGACATCCTTGCCAAGAATGCCACTATATTAATGAATTAGTTTTTATTTCATCTTGGTTAATAATGTTTCTCCAGAAACTTCAACAAAAAAAAAAGTTGCTAAGTCTTTTAATTAAATTTCAAATTGAGTCTAATAATTGTATGTACAAGATCAATTTTGCTACTCCAATATTTATGTCAAGTATTCTTCAGCATTAAGCTATGCATGCCATCACGTGGAATGCATTTAAGTGGAAAATCTTTCAAGAGGCACTCTAACCAATCTGCACTTCGGCTTCTGTTAATACTTAGCTAATGAGCCAAGTTTTACACCTATACTGAGATGGCATTGAGAATATGGCTTTTAGCTATCTGCGGTCCAAAGCATAATGGTCAAAAGAAATGAATATGAAAGCTCACTGCATGAGTAAAAATTAAGCTATAAACATTTCTTCAGGCCTTTCAGTAAGAAATAAGGCCTTTCTAAGGACCCTAATTTTAATACAGCAAATATAAGACTTTTTTAAGGTGCATAGACAAACTGTAACTTAACTAATATATGCTTTACTATAAGTTATTTAGAAGTTTATAAAATAAAGGTAAACTAACATTACAAAATAAAAGTATTTTGAAGAAATATGCCATAATGTTCAGAGCTTACCCATTTTATTTCTTTTATTTCTACGTGCTTTAGCATTGTTCGGCATTGCAACCTATACAAAAATGGAAAAAAAAAATAATTGAAACATATTACCAATAAGGTTAGTTTTTCCAACAAAACCCTTGATTTTATCTGCATCAGGGTTGGCAAAATTTTGGCAATTGGTGGGTTTTTTTTTTCTGCTTTTAACCACAGTTTTAGCTGTGACATAAAACTTCTTTTCAACTTGACATAATGGTCAAAAACCTAAATTTCTGTCCAAAACCTGTCTAAAATTAATATTGACAACAAAATTACCTTAACAAGCAGAGTTTGAAACAACTCTTTTTTTTTTTAAGATTAGCCCACCTTAGTTCTTGCTGAAAAATCTGTGTTTTTTTTTTTTTGAGTTTCTTCAAGAACTATATTAATTTTAATCCCTATGTAAACATAGTACCAAACAACTGCATAGGGCTATATATAATTTTTAATTGTACAATTATTTTTATTCAAATACACAGCAAACTCTCAATCATCCGCGGGGAAGATTATCTACAGCCTTTCACACGTTCAAAAAAAAAAAATAAATATATAATAGGGATAATTAACTGAATGTAGATAAAGGCATATTTTAACTGAATAAGTGCAAAATCTATTTCTAGACTATTTTTCCTGTATGGTTAAGGGCGGCATCAGCTTTCTGATGTGATCTTCAAAACCTTGTAAAACAAAATTTAAATATGCAACTACATCATTAAAAAAAATACTTTCTTAATCACAAAATGGTGATGTATATCTTACATTACAATGTACAGGGTGAGGCAAAATAACTTCCTTATTTCAAAACGCAAAAAAAAAACCATTTTGTGAATCAATGTTTTTTAAACTAAAGTGTTATGCAGTTGTGGCATCATATCAGGTAGCAGCAGCTCACCATTGTCAATGCACTGAATAAGTTGATCTTTGAAAAAAAAAAAAGAAGTTATCTTGCCACACCATGTAATAATAGAGGAACTGATCCAAAAATGGGCTACTACTTTCATTTTGGTACCTATCGATTTACCCATTCACTCAAAACCGATAATTTTAGTGTCATTTGCTTCAAAAAAACGGTTCAAAACACAAAACATCAGTAATTGCAAATAACTACATGATTCAACAAAAAATGTAAAACATGGGTTTTTTCACAGGGTGGTTCAAATACAGGCTACTTGTGAAAAAAAAATATTTTATCACACAAAAATTAGATGAAAAACATGAAATTTGTATTCAAAAACTTTTTTAAAAATCATCTTAGATATATTATGAAAAATAAAGATCACTTCCTTCATTTTTTACTAGCAGAAGTCACAAAAATAACATATTAATTTTTCCATCCCACACATTCAAAATATGTCTAGCCTAGTAGCAGGAAATCCATACTTCTCCTTTAATATCACCAGAATCTCACAGAAAATGCATACTGCATTGCTGTTATCAGATTTATCTCCAAGAGGAACATCCAACTCATCATCCTCATCACTGCCATCAATAGAAGGTTCAGTATGATGGTCTCCTTCCATGTTCAACTACAATCATTGAACTTTCCTCTTTGGCTTGATAGCTTAACTTGAAGATTTTGGATGTTCTCTCTTTGCATGGGCACCTAATTCAAGGTTCACAATTTCCCAACTCTTGTTCAGTTTACGCTCCCCACTTTCCCGAGGTTCTTTGTAAGGGGATCCAGTTATGATGCAAGTCTTGACACTCTTGTGACCACAATTGCTCTTTTTCTTTGCAGTGGCGGAGATTTGGGGGTTCCCCCCTCCCCGACGTTTTATGGTTTGTTTATATATTTTATTTTCCAATTTAGGAACCAAAATTAGAAATTGAAAAAAAGAAGAAAAGTCAAAATTTCCAGATCATAATATTTTGTTTTACTTCGTATATCTGTTTACCAAACATTATTTAGCACAAGTAGAAACTTTTAGTTGATGTATTCATCGTTCAGATATTAGTAAATCAATTGTTTTACCTAAACAAGTCAATGAAATTATTACCAAGTGTTTGACATCTCAATATACTTTGGAGTAAATAATGTGAGTCATGTCTAAGTGATTCACTGGGGAAAGTTATTGTGTACATAATTCATCAAAATCTTGAGAAAAATGTGAATTAATCAATTAGATTTACATCAATTACCACTCATATGCTCTCAAAACCAGCCTTAACAAAATTTTGTACTTTTTTTTCTCTTTCATTTTTTTTTTGCTGCCGCTAAAAATCCTATGACTTTTAGTTGTCCTTTTTTTCTTCTTTTTCTAGCCCCCCCCCCCTCCACTTTTCAGTCCCAATCGCCGCCTCTGTTTCATCGCGATAGTGGAAATTGAAGATATTTCACATGGACCAACTTGTTTCAACATTGAAGTTTGACCACCAGGTAGCTGATCCGGGGTGCTGAAATCTTGATGTTTATTTGCACAATGTTGATTCGTTCTCTGCGGAGTGGAAGGGTTGTGTACATAGACATGTGAACCGGCTGGCTAGCGCTCACTTAATTAGATAGATCATCCTATGGAACTGCACGGGGGAAAGTGATTCCTTTTGAACTGGTCTCGGGCGCTATTCGTAGGCAAAGAAATCCGTGTTGGAACTGCATTTGGTTTGTTTCTTACGGGTTTTTTTTTTTATATTTGGCGCATAAAACTCAAACATACCTTCAGGCGTCGAAAAAAAAAAACTCTTGGAAAAAGAACTTATCTTTTTATGTATAACACACATACAGCCAGGTATTACTTGAAAAATTCTATTTGATTTGCATTTTTGAGAACATAAGACTTTTAGATCAATCAAAAATTAGCGTTGGGGCCCTGGTGATGTTTTGGGGGGTGGGGGGGGGGAGCAGAGTTTGCAGATCCAGTCCTAGCTATACCTTCCCATGGCAGTACAGGTTAGCACCATGATGACAGCTTACTACCCTGTAAATTTATCTTGCTCGACTAATTATGAAACAATGACCAAAAAAAAAAAAAATGTATTTCAATCATGTTGACTTTGAACTTTATATATTTTATGTTTCAGACTTTGTATAGTTTACATTCATTATTTACTTATTTTGTGTGTAAGATTTTTTTTAATCTTTTTTTTTTTTTTTTGAGATTACCTAAAAATTACTTTTTATTTCACACGTTGTGTGTACATATCTTTGTTATGTTCACCTCTTTAGTAACATCTTGAAAAAATTAATGGTGCCCGCGGTGTGACCAATATCCTAGTATGTGCTCTTAGGTATAAAAATGTTGGGGAGCGCTGTAATAGGGAATTAATAGCAAATGTTTGTGCTCCACCAACAATTACGTTGCAAGTTGTTCATATTTGTGATTTATGATGGTTTATTGTGTAACATTTGTTATTGATTCCGATCAGAAAGTGACTGTGGGATTTACAGACCTAACGCACCATAAGTCATTTTTGTTCATTAAAAATATGTTGTAAATTTAACTGCTCTGATCAGGGGCGGATTTACAGTCTATTAGAGGAGGCGGCAGTTGAAAAACGTAAAAATCATTCCTCCCCCCAAACCGGTCATGTAGAAGACAGGGAGTCAATTTCACCCCAACCCCTTATCCTGTCTTTAAATACTAATCTCGCCCCCTATCGCCCCCACAAACTTATCGCTCCCTTGAAGTGTCAAATGTCCCCTTTGGGGGCCTATCTCCCCCCACTGTTCTATGTCATAGCAATGTATTATCATACCATTATAGTGTAGTCCATGGAAGGAAAAGGTTTAAAGACACTTAAAGAAATATAAAAATTATTAAAGTTCAAAAAAGGGGGGAGGGGCGAGCTTAGGTTCAAATTAAAAAGTGGGTAACTCGATCCATCCTCGACTACACTAACTGTCTAAACTTAATTTTAAGCAAAGTTGAGGAATGTACTTGATTGGAATCAATAGTGATTGCTAGTAATTCCTTCAATTCTATATTATTGGTATTATAAAATGACGGTCACGGAGGGGGCGGTCTCCCCCCCCCCAGTAAATCCAACACTGATTCAACTGATTGCTAGTAATAAATCATTGTTATCATAATTTCAAAACCCGTGAAATATCAATTTTACATTTTATAATTTATTACCAACCAAGAGTACATATAAATTTGCTTACGAATTGAAAGTTTCATACGGTAAATTTGACAGATATGTTCATGTTAATTTAAAAGCCCTTCATTTAAAACTAGTGGCACCCGCACGGCTTTGCCCGTAATAGAAAATTAAACGATCTTTTGGTTCGCCTGTATATTTACAAATAATGTATGGTGAGTTTTCTCGCCAATTGGCTTGTGCCCATGTTACAGTTCCACGTTATGATAATTTCGTACTTTACTCATCCATCTTATGATAATTTTGTTCTTGAAATTGGAATAATTGGTGCCCACGACCCTACTAAAGTAGTAGTTTTACCTGATTTCCAAGTAAGCCAGATTTAAATAGCTTAAAACAATGACCCCTCGTCCTGCTTTCCGTGAAAAAATGTAATCCATTAACATCTTTCATTTTGATAAATTTAAATAACTGAATCATGTCCCCTCTGACTCTCTTTTGCTCCAGACAATACATGATAATCCTATTTAGTATGGTATCATAATCAAAATCTGAAAGTTTTATTTACTAGTCTAGTTACCCTTCTTTGAACCCTTTCCAACACAGAAATATCTTTCTTCAGATAAGGCAACCCAAACTGAACAGCATACTCAAACGAGGTCTTACTAAACTCCCATATAAAGGCAGAACCTTCTTAGATTTGTTTGAAATAGATCTATTGATAAACCCAAGCATTTTGTTGGCTTGGTTACTCGCAATGTTGCATTGTTTGCTAAACTTGAAGTCCTGATTTATTAAGATACCCAGATCCATAACATTTTCTGCCTGATTAATGACTGAACCCTGTAAAAGTTAACTCGTATGCTTATACCCATGACCTAAGTGTAGCACTTGACATTCCCCTACATCAGAGGTTCCCAACCGGTGGTTCGCGAACCCCCAGGGGTTCGCGAGGTGCAGGAAGGGGGTTCGCGAAAATTTCGGTGCAATGGCGGATTTTTCCTAGTTTGGTAAAAAATTATAAAATATTCAATTTGCACACATAGTTACTAAATTTTTTTTTTTTTAATTTGAAAACGCGCCAGACTCTTGTATTAAGTTCAAAAAAAAAAAAAAATCTTTCAGCGGTTTTATAATCTTAGTTAAAAAGAAATTTTCTCATTTTTTTTTCGATAGACAACAAAAAGAGATATCCTACCTTCTTTATTGCGAGGCGCCATGCAGAAACGTTAAACGTTGTATTAAGCTGTGGCGGGGATCACATTGACCTTAAAAAGGCGCCATCGCGTGGAGTCAATCAAACAATATACATAATATACATATGTCGAAAAAAATAAAGAATTCTCAAACAATGCATCATAGGGGTATTATTTCTAATCTGGTTGAAATATAACTCGGGAATTTCCGTCGAATTCAGTCATCGAATAGCAGACATGACAGAAGAAGGCTCCAAACTTAAAATTTATTACTGGATTTTACCCATCTGTTCGTTTTCAAAAATATATAACATCAGCATGCTCATAGTTCTGGGGAAATAGTTGTTAACAGACGTATTTAGAGATACTTTAGAGATGCTTGAAAACAAGTGATTTTGTTTGCAATTGGTTTTGCTACGTGAACTTACTCTGTTTGTGAAGTTATAATCGTGTTGGTAATTTTTATGATTTAATAACTTTCTGCTGTTATGGATCGATGGTTGAAAACTGGTAGTTTGGTTGAGCGACAAATGGACAAGCAGTCAATCGATCAACCCTCAACATTAGCAGTAACTTTCGAATCAACACAGGATATTGAAATAGATAGTTGTAATGAACTGCCGCCTCCCCCGACTAAACAGAAAAGTGAACTAGGGGAGAAAAAAGGAAAAAAGCGAAAATATGATAGTGACTATTTACAAATGGGCTTTTATTTTACTGGAGAAGAGTCTGAACCTAGACCGCTTTGTCTTCTCTGCAACGAAGTTTTAGCGAACAGCAGTTTGAAACCGTCACTTCTGAGAAGACACCTCGAAACAAAGCATCCGACACACAAGAACAAACCTATCGAATATTTTAAAAGAAAATTGGAATATAATAAAAAGTGTAGCGTCTCTACGTTCCTGTTAGAATCCAACGAAGATAGTAAAATGGCCCTTGAAGCTTCATATCGAGTCAGTTATAAAATTGCAAGATCTGGGTGCTTATTCCAAGCTCGAAATTCACCTTGCGAGATTAGTTCTGATCGTCTCACTAGATGGCGTTTTAGGGAAAATCGCAGTCTCGCAGAATGAATCTCGCAAGTTCCAATTCCAATCTCCAAAAGAAGGGGAAAAAGCGACTTTTCGCGCGTTTGCTTGCGAGCAAAATCTCGACTGCCCCAAAGCAGGTGAGATTATGCGATTTTTGTGATACAATTATGGGAGTTGGTTTTTCTGAAAGGTATTGGCTCGGGGAAAGCGAATTTGGATGTTGCCAATCCCGGAAATAGTTCAGGGAGCGGGGGGGGGGGGGTAAAAAATGCACGGGGGGGGGGGAGCTAGTGGTTTTCCATTCAATCTGTGATACAATTGCGAGAGTAAGTTTTCTGACAGGTATTTATTTGAAGGAGGATAACAAATTAGGAATTAGGATTTTGCCAACGCCGAAAATGGTGCAGGTGGCAAGGGGGGGGGGGTCATAACTGTACCGGGGGGGGGAGTGGTTTTCTGTTCCATTTTCGTGACGCAAAAACGGGAGTTAGTTTTTTGAAAGGTATTTGCACGAGGAAATCGAATTAGGATGTGGCCAATCCTAAAAATGGTGCAGGATGCAGAGGGGGGGGGGGGGGTTATAACTGCAAACATAAAATAGGTATACATGCAACATTTCTAGCTTTACAACAAGTTTTCAAAGCTTAAAAGGCTTAAACCAACTAATAACAACATTATAATGCACAAACATCCGAATTAAATTGCAGACTCGTGTTTCGGAGATATGAAGAGCTCCTTTTTCAATGTGAAAGATGCGAGTATATGAATAAAAATGCATTCTCGGCTAAGATTGATTATTTCCATTGATTTCATTTTCTTTTAACCAAATCTATCACTTAGGAAATAAGATGGGGGGGGAGGGATCGGGGGTCCCCTATTTTCAAGAGATAATGCATTTGAAAAAATTAAGGGGCTATAAATTTCCTACGCCGTCTTATTTATTTATTTATTTATTTATTTATTTTTTTTTTGACAGCTCGACGGCCAGCACAAATGCGTCTAGGGCAAATTATATAAAAAGCGTTCATAATTTTTACTTGCTTTCTATACATTCTCCCACTTAAAATTTAGTTATAACACAAAAGTACTAGTAATTGTTTCTGAAAATTGTATGAATTTCATGCTTACACAGAATATTACAATCCCCTGTTTTTGCGTTTTTAGGGGGGAGGATGACACCACAAATTACTGCCCCCCCCCCCCCCCGGACGTGACCCATGCTAGGCACGCCACTGACGAAGGTTTTTTTTTCTGCGTTATTTTGTTGTAAAATACCCTTCCCTTTTTTCCCCTAAATTTTTTAAAATACCCACTGTTATTTCAAAAGAGGGTGTAGAGTTCTTTTCATAAGATTTCAATTGAATTCAATTTGTAAGAAAATTTATTTTTCTTCATTGAAATTTGATATTGATTAACGAATTACAAAATAGTACCGAGGCTGGTAATTCTGGGGAATTGATTCCAAAATTTGATTTTCCATTTCGCTGACATCAAAATTAGCAATATTGTGCAAATACTGTATTTGATTATACTGTAAGCATTTGTAAATTGGCTGCTGTATAATATGATGCATTTGAAAGAAAAGAGAATACATCAAAACGCTCCTTTTCATTTCCTCTTCAATTTTGAATCTTTCCCTTTGATTGAACTTACTTTAAAGTTCTTTATCAGCTGAAGTGAAACTATGATTAAAAAAATTATTTCCTTTGCCAATATTTTTCAATATATTTACAGAAGCGAAGTTTTTATTAATTTTAAACTGCTCTTGTAACCAAGATTTGCTGGTTTAACTTTTTAATCTTGAAAATAAAGATGGAATTATGTAATCATATGTACAAGTTGTTTGTTTTAAAAAATGAAATCTAGAAAAGTACTTTTTTGAAGAACAATTGAAAAGCAATACTTAGAAGAAATGGGATCTTGAAAACAGGAATAATGAAGAAATAAAATTTTTTATTTAGCATATACTTATTAAATTATAACTTTTAAAGATAAGAGAGAAAAACTCTGAAATATGTCTTCGAAACTGAGATTGTTGTTATAATTACAACTGATAGGGGGGAAGGGAGGGTATCCCCAACAGTCTTGGTTTTTACATAACCAATCATAATATGGAAGATTATATACTCTGTCATGGTGTGCTCTCATCCCCAAAAGCTCAATTAGCCCAACAAGCCTTTTACATTTTACATGGGGTGCCCCCCCCCAAGAGCAACGGCCCCCCAAATATCACGAAGACTCCCCTCTCCAAAAGCAAGAGCCCCCAAAATGAAAAAACACCCCTAAAAATTTCAATGGTGCAGTTAGCGAAATGACTTAACCCCCCTCCTCCTTGGTGCGCACACCCCTGTATTTTAGTCTTTTATATATTCAATTTGAATGGCAGGTTTTTTCATGAAGACTTTCGGGTGCATCTAAACCTTTCGCACTCTGCACTTCATTAAACACGACAACAATAATAACATATATTCAATCCACGATTACGGACAATTTATATTTCTTCGTCTGCATTTATGATAGTAAAGATTTTTTTTTAAATATCATGATTATTTTTTAAGGTTATTATTATTACTATTGATTAAAGTTACTAATATCGATGGTGTTATATTGTAAATCAACATATTTTACGTTTAATTTTCAACTTATTTATGTATTGGCTCCCCCCCCCCCCTCTTCTATAATTGTTTTAGACACTGTAATGTTGAAATATGCATAAAACATGACTTACCTTTTGCCATTTGAGAATGCTTTGAGCACCGGAGCCCTCGGGGTTTAACAGATGGGCAAGTTCGACCCATTTTTTTCTTTTTATACTCTTTCGTGAATTCCTATGAGAATTTATTCTTATGGACGCTTGGATTTTCTTAAAGAAAATCTAAGATGATTTAAATGTGATTCTTCGTCACACAAAATGTGTACCGTATTTTCGGGATTAAGCGCCGCGGCGCATACAAGAAAAAAAGTTTCAAAAATGTGGATGCGGCGCATATAATGGGAGCGGCGGGTATAGTGTTTTTTTTTTTTTTCCCCGATCAAGTTTTAAAAAAAATCCGAGTTTGCAAAAAAGTTGAACATTTTACCAATAGATGGCGCCACACTTTTCCCTTTCGTTTTGCGAAATGAGCGACAAGCAAAGCAAAGAGGGGTAGCCATGAGGGGAGGTGAGTCAGCGATTGCTGGTGTTGCACCATAGAGAGAAACGCTAAACCACGTGAGCGCTGAATGACGTGAGCGGCGAGGAAGCCTCATCGAAGCGAAGGGGGACGGAGGGTCAAGGAAAGGAGCTTGTTAGCAAGACTAGCAGGGGAGGGGGGTGGAACTTCCAGTTTTCTAAAGGGGAATCACCCCTTTCAACAAAGTGGGTTGCTCGGGGTGGTCAAGTGACCTACTAATTGAAAACTTGTTTCTCCGTCTCCCATCCCCAATTTTATTCACTCACATCGTCGCTTTTGCTGTCGTTCGTGCGTTCTTTTCTTTCTTAAAGTTTTTACATCGAGTTTCATCTGAAATGGCTCCTACTAAACGACTTAAGAGTTACACTGCAGCTTTCAAGTTGGAAGTTATCGCTAAGGCTGAAGCGATCGGAAATCGTCCTGCTGCCCGGGAATTCGGAATTGATGAAAGATGTGTTCGGCGTTGGAGGTCCGAAAAATCAACGATCGAAGCGATGCCGAAGACAAAACGTGCCCGACGAGGAAGATCAGCTCACTGGCCGGATTTAGAACGGGACCTGAAGAAGTGGGTAGTGGAGCAGAGAGCTAAAGGAATTTCCGTTTCGACTGTCCGGATTCGAATAGAAGCCAGGTGCATCGCTGCTAATTTGAATATTTCCAACTTCAAAGGCAACGCGAATTGGTGCTTCAGATTCATGAAGCGGAATCATTTGTCCGTCAGGCAGCGAACAACTGTGGGGCAGAGTCTTCCAGCTGATTGGATGGAGCAGAAAAAAAAGTTTTTAGACTACGTCGAGAAGCTGAAGAAAGAAAACAACTTTCAGCCTCATCAGCTTATCAACATGGACGAAGTCCCTTTGACTTTCGACTGCCCTCCCAACAGGACTGTCACATCTACCGGTGAGAAGAGCGTCGCCATTACAACCACGGGGCATGAAAAAACATCATTCACGTGTGTTTTGGCTTGCACGGCTAGCGGAGAGAAGCTGAAGCCTATGCTGATTTTTAAGCGGAAAACGGTCCCGAAGGAGTCTTTCCCGTCCACCGTTGTCATCCGCTGCAACGAGAAGGGGTGGATGAATGAGGCCCTGATGTCAGACTGGTTTAACGAAGTTTGGAGAAAAAGGAAAGGCGCTTTTTTCCAACCAAGTGGAATGTTGATTATGGACTCCATGGCGGCGCACAAGACCGACCCTGTGAAGGAAGCGGCGCGGCAATGTTTGGCGTCCCTGGCCATCATACCAGGTGGGCTTACAAAAAAGTTGCAGCCCTTGGATTTGGCCCCCAATCACAGTTTTAAGAGCCACATGCGTCAACAATGGGAGTCCTGGATGGTGAACGGACTGCACGAATACACGAAAGGCGGCAACCTGAAGAAAGCGTCGTTCGCGGAAGTGGCGAAGTGGGTAGCTGCAGCTTGGAATGCGGTAAAGCCGAGCACCATAATTTCCGGCTTCACCGAGGCGGAGATCATTCCCCGAGTCCCGGATGTTGCTGCGGAGGACGATGGCTCCGATGACGAGGAAAACAGCCCGGAGCTCGATGCAGACTTTCTAGGACTATTTGCGTCCGACAGCGAGGACAGCGATTTCGAAGGATTTTGAATCGCCGATCCATAGTGGATGCGACCCACTGAAAAAAGCGTGCTTATAGTGGCGCCGACCACTTAAAAAAACGTGGAGCGCCATGAGGAGAAGGGTCCGCGTCCCGCGCTCTGGATAACCAACCAATGTCTCCTCCCAAAGTACGAAAATTTTAATTATAGTAATAATAATATAGTTATGTTAATTATATTCTTTTAAATTTTATTTTCATTTTATTGCAAGTTTCTGAACGTCTAAATTGCGCTTTTAAGTTGCGTTAAGTTGGATGCGGCGCTTATAGCGGGCGCGGCGCTTATAATGGGTGCGGCGCGTACATTAATTTTTTTTTTCCGGCGACGATAATTTTCGATGCGGCGCTTATACTGGGTGCGGCGCTTAATCCCGAAAATACGGTACTTTGAAGCAGCTATTTGCAGGCCTTTCAGTGATTCTTCAAAGTTCGCGCCTTATCGTACACGGATGAAGCGAAACAAAAACTACGTGCGCTGAAAGAACATTGGTTGAAAGAAGTCACGTGCCTCAGCGCGCCTCTCATGCTACCCGTAACCGGCGAAAAATCCTCTCCCCCCTTCGCGTTTCTTCTCTTAAACTCGCCCGTTCGCCGACAGCTGAGAGTTGGGACCTTGGAATCGCAGATTGCGAGATATTTACGTCAGAGCCGATCACGTGACGAGAAATGTCGAAGTCGAAAGCAAAGAAGCTTGGAATGACCTCCCTGGACAGCCACATACAATTGCAGAAAATTTAATTGGACCGTGTGCTAAAGATATTGCTAAGTGTATGCTGGGAGAAAAGTCAGCAAAAAAATTGACCTTGTTCCGCTATCAAACAACACAGTATCACGCAGAATTACTGATTTGGCAAGTAATGTGGAGAAAGAACTTGTGAATAGAATAAAAGAGAATAATTTTGCGATCCAGCTTGATGAGTCGACTGATGTAGCAAACGCTGCAATATTACTTGTCTATGTTAGGTATATTTTTAACGATACAATTAAAGAAGATGTACTATTTGCAAAACCTTTGAAAACCAACACAACTGGAGAAGCAATTTTCGAACTGGTCAACAGTTACTTTGAAATCGAATAGATTGGTCTTTGTGTGTGGGTGTGTGCACGGATGGTGCAAAATCAATGACAGGAAAATTTGTTGGCTTTGTGGTGCGAGTAAAGAAGATCAACGAGAAAATTGAATGGACTCATTGCTGCATTCATAGACAAGCATTAGCATGTAAGCGTATTCCCGCAGAATTATCCGCTACTTTGAATGATGCGGTAAAAATTAAAAATTTCATAAAATCACGTGCCACAAACTGCCGTCTATTTCACGCGCTTTGTGAGGAATTGAGAAGCCTTCATGTTACTTTACTTCTTCACACAGAAGTTAGATGGCTTTCCCGTGGCAAAATTTTGACACGCTTATTTGAATTGAAGTCAGAAGTCCAAGCATTTTTTGTTGATCATCCATTTCACTTGTCCACTTGCATATTCGATCCTCTTTGGATGCAAAGGCTTGCATATTTAGCTGGCATCTTTTCAAAATTAAATGAATTAAATCTATCCTTGCAAGGTGCAGTTGTTAATATTTTCGTTGTATATGATAAAATTGAAGCTATGGTAAAAAAATTTAATTTTTGGATCCAATGCCTGGAAATGGGTGAGTTTTCTTGTTTCACTTCTCTTAGTAGTTTTTTATCAGAAAACTCAATGAAACTTGATGAAAGCGTTAAAAGAAATGTATGTGAACATCTGCAACATCTTGAACTAACTTTTGACGAGTATTTTCCTAATAGGCCTAACGTCCCTCTCTCAAACAACTGGATACGCAATCCTTTTGAAGGAAATCCATGCTTAGAGAACACCCTGACATTACCTGAAAAGGAAATGCTCATCGAGTTATCCTGTGATAATTCATTGAAAACTACCTTTAAAGAGCTCTCGTTAATTGACTTCTGGCTCAGTGTAAGAAATGACTATACCGTTTTGTCCAAAAAAGCAATTCGAATTTTATTACCATTTTGTACAACATATCTGTGCGAGAAAGGATTTTCCTCCTATACTTATCTCAAAGATAAATACTGAAGCAGATTGAATGCAGAGCCTAATTTAAGACTCAAACTGTCAGACATTGAACCAAACTTTCAGTTTCTTTGTTCCGTCAAACAGCCACAAATATCGCATTAAGGATTTTTTCCCCAATTTAAAGTATGCTTAAAAAAATAGTTGGTTTATAAAACTTCTTGTTTATAATTTTTCTTGTAGATGTAGTTTTAACTTTTTATTAATGTTTGCACGTAATGATATTTTACAATTATATTTTTGTTTATTGCAATCAAATGCTGCAAAAAATGGAAAGCAAACATGCTGTTTTTTTTATTGTTTCTTACATGTTACTAATTTCAACATCAGGGGGTTCGCGAACTTTTTTGCCTGTTCCAAGGGGTTCGCAAAGAGAAAAAGGTTGGGAACCGCTGCCCTACATTAACTGCCATACCCCATTTATCGGCCCACTTAGTAATATGATCTAAATCCTCTTGAAGCTACTTTACTTGTTTCTTCATTTTTGACAATCCCCATAACTTTTTCATTATCACAAAAACAACTCATGCTTCCAGAAATATTATCATCAATCTCATTCATAAAGATAATAAACAAAAGGGGGCCTAAAACTGATCCCTGAGGAACCCTGCTTAAAACAACACTCCATTTAGAATGATTTCCTCTCACAACTACTCTTTGCTTCCTATTATGTCTTTTATGTAGAATAATTGGACGAGGAGGCACTGTTTAGAAACAAAATAACTGTTTTATTTACAAGACAAAACCCCATCGCCATTCCGGAACACCCCACTGTTTTTTGACATTATACATTTTGAGTTCGTGTACTTGGTCACACAGGACCCGTTTAAGAACTCACATCCAATATGACAGCACAATACAGGCACATAGCGTAAGACAGAATTATCATCACAGAGAAGGAAGTTACAACCAGGGCAAAGGGTGGGAATCGAACCAACCACCTCGGGATTACTACAATAACGCCCCAACCAACTGCGCTATCGAGGCCCTTGCCAAACTGAAATCCAATCATCTCGAGCTGGCCTACCTTTCGAGCTCGAGTTGAGTTGCAACACAACATTGGAAACAATTATTACGAAAAATAAAATATGTGGAGTGATAAATTATATATACACAACACTTCCTACCAGGGAACCAATTTCTAACCCAAAGTAAAGTTTTTCCTCCTATTCCTATGTCAGCTAGTTTGCTGAGAACAGCAACGTGTGGTACCTTGTCAAAAGCTTTTTGAAAATCAATATAAACAACATCCACACATTTTTTGTTATCTAAAGCTGAGGTAATCTTGTCGTAGAAATACAATAAATTAGTAGCACAGGATTTAACTTTCCTGAAACCATACTGCAAATTAGTCAACAGACTATTAGTCTCTAAGAAATTCATGATCTTATCTCTGATCAAAGCTTCGAAAATCTTACAAATCACCGAAGACAGACTTACAGGTCTATAATTCCCAGCATTAACTTTAGACCCCTTCTTGAAGAGTGGCGTTATGTTAGCCAGCTTCCAGTCCTCTGGCACTGTCCCCAAGTTATAAGAAGCATTAAAAATATTTAAAATAACATCCACTAATTCCGCTGCACATTCAACTAAAATTTTTGGATAAATATTATCTGGTCCCGGAGCTTTAGTAGCTTTAATCTTTTTCAAAAGAAATAGAATCTCCTCCCTGGAAAAATACAAAATCCTCAAGCTGTATAACAGCTTGTGTCTTGTTAGTGTCAACTGTTGAGATACAGTTATCATTAAACACACTGAAAAAAAAATTATTGAGAACATTTGTAATATCCCTATTGTTTTGGATTAAATTTCCATACTATCCCAGGATGTTATCTACCCAGGATGTTATCTTTAAACGCGTTTTACTCGAAACTTGAAAAAGTCAAATTACATCCCTTTGCTTCTCACTGTCTCAATTATGAATGATATTTACAAAATAAAGGAAATAGGACTTATCAAGTTTAAAATATAATTAACTAAAGGGTTCAGAAATTTTGGCAGACGTACTTTGGGAAAATATCAATACAAAAACAGAGAAGTACACTGATTCAGAAACACTATATGAAAAATTAAATTTCAAACTGCTACAACAAGGACACAGCTAAATAAAAAAAATCATGATAGCAAAAGTGGAACTGTTTTCTCTAGATGTTTTAGAACAAAAGAAAATAAAAATGAAAAAATACTGCACTAAAATATTCACTGTCATAAAATTGAAATGAAGAGTCTAACTTTACAAAACCTCAAAATGCATCATTATTTTAATCAGAAAGGCATTCATAGTGAAATGATGTTTCTAGTAGAAAGATATTGCTGTTTCAAAAGCTAAGAAATAAAGCTCTTATCTTTAGAAAGTGTTCCAAAAAATGTGTTTCCCCCCTTCTCTTAGTAATTATTCGGCCGAATATTTCTAAAGTTAATGCAAATGCTTTCAAAAAATAATTAATTTGCTCCAAAACATTTTTTTATATTGTGAAATAGTATTTTAAGCTGTTTAATACACAGAACTGTGCTTTAAATGCAACCTGTGCTTTTTTAAAAACAAAAACAAGTTAACTATTCAGCGGCCGAATAGCTGAATATTCAGCCAAATTACTATTTGTTACATCCCTACAAAAGACTACGAGAAAAATTTTTTTTAATGGATATTTTGTGTTGCATGTTTGTAATATCAGTCAGTTGCCAATATGTCAGTCGGTTACCAACTTGTCGTAAATTATGCAAATATTTATTTTAGCAATACAGTGGCTGCAGCTCATGAATCACGTTTTTTCTAAACAGTTTTGATTCCATAAAGGGGCTGATTCAATAAAGCGGCAAATTCAATAAAGCTGGATTTTGTTCTGTTTTTGACAATTTGATTCATTAAAGTGGTTGATTCAATTAACCACTGATTCAATTAATTGGCATTCACTTTATTAAATTTAACAAATGTATTTTCATTGCTTAGCTTTTATGTAAATTTATTTATAAGTTTTGCTGCTTAATATTGAGCATTTGCATTAGTATATTTAGAAAATTTCAGAAATGTCAGTCAGTTACCAGGATGTCAGTCAGTTACCAAGCCATTCTAATTACTGTAATTTTTCTTTGTAGCAATATTTTCCAACTCAAATGCCATAGGCCGAGAGTTCATTCATTGTTCTTTAATCCTGATCTGAATTTGATAAAAATTCCTTTTACTTTTAGAAAAATCTCTTATTGAATCAGTATTACTTTTCACACAGGTTGCATTCATGTTAGGTACCATGCTTTTAACATTTTTTTTAAAAAATCACCCAGTATGTATTTTGGAAATTCAACTAAACCATGAAATTCAGCTTAAAAAGTACAATAAACGAGGCAAAAAAGTACAATAAATGAGGCAAAAATATATTTTTTAAAATTAATATTTTATGGTTTATGTTTCAAAATACTTACGGTTTTGCTTTGTGAATGTCAGGCAGATACCTGTGGAATTGCCCTCATATAATTTTCAAACTTAATCTATATATATAAAAATGGAGTTTGGTAAATTTGTTCCCTAAGATCTCAGAAACTACCCGGCAGATTTGGCTGAAACTTTCACCGTTTGTTCAGTTTGGTACTGGGAAGGTTTATAGACCAGTTCGAAAAAAAAACCGATTGATAGTTCCCTTTTTATTTCTATTTTAGTCCCAATTTTCGCATAAATGCCCCAATATGGGGGTGGAAAAAAACGTGCACATATTAACATTATATGTCCATCGAAAGCGCCAATTTTTCTGCTGAAAATGGCATTTGTTAGAAAGTTCTAAGCTGTACAAAACAATTTTTTATGAGCTTTTTTGTTCCATGTTCGAAGGCTTTCATCAACCCAATTCATTATTTAGTGTATCATCTCAACTCCCAGTTGATAGCAAGAATTGTTGTATTGTTAAATATTTTTGCGTTTTGTCTGACTGTTCGAGGCTTTTCTCAAGTCAAATCTTAAAGTAACGTTTTCCCACAAGGTTGGCTAATAATAAATGGATTTGGATCATTTTCCATTTAAGCAGAACTGTAATGTAATTAATGTTTTTTTTAATTATCATTCAAGCTGCTTGGACACTTACTCATTATCCAATCAACCAGCAGAAATATCGCCAAAATTTTTGCAAAAAGATTTTAGTAGCTGATGCATTTGGCAGTTTTTTCAACTGTCGCTGTTTTTGAAGCCAAAGACACTACGCAATAATGTTTCTCAGCTTTCACCAGGGCCGCGCCTATCCTATGTGCAAGGTCGTGCGACGCACGACGGCGCCAGAGCCTAAAAGGCGCCGAGCAACACATAAAAAGCACAATATTTTACACTGAAAATAGAGGATGCTAATTGATGCATACATTAGCAATTTTCTTCATATGAGGCAGTGAGAAGAAGCAAAGGGATGTAAGTGGACATTTTCAAGTTTTGAATAAAACGCGTTTAAAGATAACATCCTAGGTAGGCTTTCATTGAAATTTTTTTCTAAATCATGCTGTATAGCAGCTACTACCAGGACTACTAGTACCATCTCTTGCCCCAAGACAGAGGAGAGGTTCGCCTACCATGTGTACTGGAAACCTCCAAATTTTTAATTTTGCCACTTACATCCCTTTCCTTCTTACTGTCTCATATGTGGAGTCATGAATGTTATTTCGGTATGTCTATAATTTCATAAGATTGAACATACGAAGCAGCGCTAGAAACTTGCTATTCCACATTTTGGTTCTTGTGGTGATTATGTTATATTATAATTCGTGCAATGGTGTCTTGTTGTGATTTTTAATTATTGTTCGTGGTCATTTCACTGCATCATGTTATCATACATAAAAAAAATACGGTAAGCATATTTGCATATTATTTACTTGTGCGTAATATGCATATTTTGTCGACAATAATTTAGATTTACCTTTTAGCTCCGAAAAGTAACGACTTGACCATAGTTACTAAATTCCTCCGTCCCCGTTTTCTTCAGCTATTTGTGTATTAAATTAAAGAAAGAGCTTTGGACAATGTGTTTGTTTTAGATATTGAATTCAATGCCTTTTTAACGATTTCGTGTTTTAGAATTATTCGTTTTACCTGCAAGTTTCAGTTTCAGATTTTAAGGTGAAATATCCTCTTCAATATCATTCTTCAATTTAGAAATATAATGAGTACCCTCCTATTCCGTGACTCAACCAGAGGAGGGTAGGGGTCCACAGGGCACCCCTCTGGTTGCACCGCCCTGTGCCCCCTCCTCCTCCTCCTCCTCCAGAATGCTTAGTTCAATGTTTTTCAAAAATATTTACTATTGAAGGAGGGGGGGACGCGTCTTTGGAAAACAAAGGAATTTTAAAAAGGAAAAGTAATGATGTTGGGGTAAAACTTGAATTTCTTTTAAAAAGAAATCTTGGAATTAAAAATTCTCAATAGCTTCAGCTAATTGGTCAGCTACTCCCCCACCGTCCTATTTCTTTTCTTTTTTCCTTATTATTTTTCTTTTTTCTAGTTCGCCTAAAAGTAAGAAAGTTTTCAAAATGCTACTCCTCCGAACCTCCCCCTCCATTTCAGGCCAAAAGCATTACGGAACATCTCAAATTTCGTTTCCAGATCTTCAATTTCGCGAGAGCTCCGAATACGAAACAACATCGCTTGAAACTGCTTTCGAAAATCCCTCAAAATTGCAGTTTTAGAGCTTCAATTCCGAAAGATTGCCGGCGCTATTGTTACTAAATATGGTCTTACAATCACGTTTTTAAACTTCAGTTTCAAAAAATATTCGGGCAAGGGCCTCCGAACCTCCTTCCTTAAATATCATCAAAAATTAGGTTTTTCAAACATGACTTACGAAAAATGTAAGTTAGCCTTTGAACAACTTCTCCTAATGTCATAGAATACTGCTTAGGTTTTAAGGAATAAAATTTTGAAAAATTTTACAAGGGGAACTACTCCAGAATTATCGTTTTACAAAAATCTTCAAAGTTGTCTACAATTGCGTTTTTGGAAGTTCAATTTCGAAAAATTGGAAGAGAAAAATAATTGATTTCTGTCTATTTAAAAAAAAAAAAAAAACGATCGGGTATAATCCCAGAGTTTCCTCCCTTATTTTAACGTCAATAAATATGGCCTATAATCACGTTTTAAATTTTCAACTTCTATAAATTTCCGCGGAGCTCCTTGTATCTTTTTTCCCCATAACACCACCAAAGACCGTCTGAAATTGCGTTTTTCAAACTACAAGTTTCGAAATTTTTCCGGGGTGAGCTCCCGGACCCCTCTTATTGAAAGAGATTTTTTTTTCAATTTGTGCCCCCTTAAAACTATTTTTTAATTGTGCCAATGCTCCTGTTGTCATGTTTTGACAGGCATAAAAGTTTTATTAATTGTTCATCACTTAGAGATAAGAGAGATTTTCACAAAGTTGCTTTAACTTAGATATTAAAATATTTTCTTCTTCCAAAACGCATTATTAGCATATCAGAGGCGCTGCTTGCTAATTTTGAGATATGAAGTAAAAACGTACACCATATTGCGAAATTAAATACTCACACATTATTATTATTATTATTATTATTATTATTTGTAAATTAAATGCCAAACGTTTTTTTTTTTTTCTTTTCATATTTTTCTACAAAACCTCTCTCCAGGTGTTAACTATATTTTCCTTGAACGCCAGAGCATAGAGGCGCCTAAAAAACATTTGCACGACGGCGCCGAACAGGCTTGGCGCGGCCCTGGCTTTCACCATGTAAACAAAATATCGCCAATCAAAGAATCTTTTAAAAACTTTTTTTACTGTGTAAAATAATCCAGCAACTGAATTAGGCAAATCCATAAACAGTACAAACACTTCCATTAATTTTTCATTTTGCACAATTTGAAACAGTCGCCAAACTTTACTACTTATTTTGGGAGCATTCCCGATGAAACTGTTAAGTGCCATTTTATGGTGACCAAAAATATCTCAGCATCTGGAGACAATATCTCTGTCACGAAAATTAGTAACATATCGTTTTACAAAGTAAGGGAAGGAGAGGGAGCCTTATCGAAGGTATCCCAAAAAGATTCCCGCAAATTTGGTAAAATCGCACAAGAACCCACAATGACTGAAATTTCCCAAAATAACTAAAGCAAGTGCAAAGGGATTACGGGCGGCTACATTTTTTAAACACTTCGTACTTCAATAGCCGTACAGAGAAGGTTTTAGACTCCATGTTTAAAAAAAGTATTAACAGATAAATCTTTTTAAACATGTGAAGATTAATTTCATATTTTGTAAATTCTTCAAATTTGTATGTGCTTAAATGTCGTGCTTTCATTTCTAAATCAATACCATTTTGTTCTTTATACTTATTGCTGTTTTAGTTTTATGAGTAAGGAAGATGCTCGATTTTTAATCACGTCAAAAAGGTGTGTTATGAATTCTTTCACTTAAGAAGAAAACAAATGCAAGAAACGATTGTTTCTCATAATTATTACTGACCCAGGCAACGCCTGGTATTTTTTGCTAGTAATAATGTAAAAATAGTGTTAAACTAAGAGCAGATTTGGGATTTGTGAAAGAGATAATAATTTTAAGGATTTTTTTTTTGTTTTTCCAGACCTAATTTTCAGAGTGGAGGAAAGGTGGAATGAGGCCCTTGTCAGTTTGGTCGGTGGGCTCCCCACCCCCCATAAAACTTAAACTACTCTGACTCTGATCCTGGCCCCTAGTTTTCCACTAGGTTGACATGTACTCTCATCATTTAATTTGGTCAATGTGGTTCTCCAGGGAAACTAAACACGCTCTAAATTACAAGCAAGCTGCTTTTCATAGGTTTAGAGAAACTGGTCAAAGTGCAGATAGGCTCCAATATTGTAAGGCAAGGCGTAAATTTAAGTATTTGGTACGGATTCAGAAAAGAGAGTTGGAGCAAAGACTGGCAGATAACATAAACAGGAATCCCAAGAGGTTTTTTGCATACGCTAATTCGGGGAAAGTTCGAAATAGTCATATTGGGCCACTGGTTGATGAGCACGGAATTTTAATTCAGGACGATAGTGATATTGCTAATGTTCTTAATAACTTTTTTCGAGTGTTTTTAACGATAACTGTATCTCAACAGTTGACACCAACAAGACACAGCTTGAGGACTTTGTGTTTTCCAGGGATGACGTTTTACTTCATTTGAAGAAAATTAAAGAGACTAAGGCTCCGGGACCAGATAATATTTATCCAAAAATTTTAGTTGAATATGCGGAGGAATTAGCAGATGTAATCACAAATATTTTCAATGCTTCTTATAACTCGGAGACAGTGCCAGAGGACTGGAAGCTGGCTAACATTACACCACTCTTCAAGAAAGGGTCTAAAGGGAGTGTGGGAAATTATAGACCTGTGAGTCTAACTTCGGTGGTTTGCAAAATTTTTGAAACATTGATGAAAATTAAGATAGTAAATTTTCTAGAGACTAATAATCTATTGACTAAATTTCAGTACAGTTTCAGGAAAGGTAAATCTTGTGAAACTAATTTATTACATTTCTATGACAAAGTTACCATGGCTTTGGACAATAAGAAGCCTGTAGATGTTGTTTACATTGATTTTCAAAAAGCTTTCGATAAGGTACTGCATGTTGCTCTACTTAGCAAATTAGCTGATATAGGAATAGGAGGGAAAACTTTCATTTGGGTAAAAAACTGTCTGATCGGAAGGAAACAAAGGGTAGTTGTAAGGGGAAATTATTCTAATTGGAGTGAGGTCTTAAGCGGGGTTCCTCAAGAATCAGTGTTAGGGCCTGTTTTGCTCATTGTCTTTATGAACGATATTCACAAAAATATTTCTGGGAACATGAATTGTTTTGCTGATGATGTCAAAGTTATGGGGACTGTAGAAAAAGAAAAAGCAAATCAGCTGCAAGAGGATCTAGATCATATTACGGAGTGGGCTAATAAATGGGGTATGGCTGTTAATGTTGGGAAATGTCAAGTGCTGCATTTAGGGCATGGAAATAAGTGTACAAGTTATTATTTGCAAGGTTCAGTCATTAGTCAGGCAGACAAAGTTACTGATCTGGGGGTCTTAATAAGTCAGGATTTAAAGTTTAGCCAACAGTTAGCCAAAGGCATTGCTAGTAACAAGGCCAATAAGATGCTTGGGTTTATCAATAGATCTATTTCAAACAAATCTAAAGAAGTTCTTCTGCCCTTATATAGAAGTTTGGTAAGATCCCATTTGGAGTATGCTGTTCAGTTTTGGTCTCCTTATCTTAAGAAAGACATTAATGTATTGGAAAGGGTTCAAAGGCGGGCTATAAGGCTAATAAATGGACTTTTCCACTTAGATTATGATTCCAGGCTTAGAAGGCTAAAAATGTACAGTCTTGAACAAAGAAGAGAACGAGGGGACATGATTCAATTGTTTAAATTTATTAAAATTAAAGATGTTATGGGGCTGAAGTTTAGCACTGAAAACAGGACAAGGGGTCATTGTTTTACGCTATTTAAATGTCAGGCTAACATCGATATCAGGAAAAATTATTATTTTAGCAGGGTAGTGGAACCTTGGAACAACTTACCGGGAGAGGTGGTAATGAGCAAGGGAGTAGATAGTTTTAAGAGGGCCATTGATCTTCATTGGGGATTGTAAATTGACTAGGACCAGTCTAGCTGGGCCCAGAGCCTGTTGCTGGTCGTCACTTTTATATTTGTATTTGTATCAGCCATGCTAATATTTACATCTGCTTACAGTGTGATGTAGAATGGATCCAAATTTTTAAAGTTCTAGCGACAGATCTGCTGCTCGGGGCTGGTATCCTACATAAACATACCTTAATCTAGCACTGATCTGCATTACATTACAAATTCAAAAAGGATAGTAAAATCTCGGGAACTGCTTCTTTATAGATGCCAAAGGTATTCCAGAAATTGTCATTGCATTGCCTCAGAGGTTCCCCTGTACCCGTCAAGCAGTGATTGGGATCCCTCGGAAAAAGGCATTCTAGATACACGCAGCCTTTAGGACACCTAAATGATGTTATTTCTGGACTAAACATGTCATCTAAGGGGCATAAATTTTTGATACTGTGATGCACTAAGGATGTCTCAGGAACCTGTGAATATCTAGACATTGTCTGCCCTCTTTTATGTTTAGGTGATCTTTTGGATATGTAAGTATAAGATGGCCCCAGGACACTAAAAGGAAAATATATTTAAACATTTTAAAGATTTTTCAAAATAGATCTATTATAAAGATGACATCGTGTTTAGCAGTCTTGCATAATATAGACGAAGGCACGAACGGCGTTCGCAGAAAATTTTTGGCTCTGCAGAAATTATTTTTCAAACTGCTAATGTTGATTTTAAAAAAAAAATGTTTTTTTTTTTTTAGGGAAATTTTTAAGAAAATCCCAGAGTTTATTTCTGTTAAAGCCTTTCTCCAAAAGCCTTTTAAAGCACATGTGTAAAAAAAATAATGGTTTTCGCAGTTTTCTTCAGTTGGTGAAAAATAAGCGAACTATATATGTTATTGTAAAAAAAAAATTTAATGATTTAAAGCACTTTTTTTTTGTCTCTTTCATATTTGAGTATAAATTTAATTTTTTATTCAAGGGTGAGTTAGGCAAAATAATTATTTGCAGAAAATTTTCCAGTTAGGATTTGTGTTCGCAAAAAGCTTTTCATTTCATCTAAGTCTGGCGTTTAGGGTATACAGGGTGGCGACAGGAACTGTGAAAAAAAGTTCCCTGCCTTTTCCCTGATTTCCTTGATTAAGTTCACCAAATTTCCCTGATTTACGTTACCAATGATAATAGTTTCCTTTCTTAGCTCTACTTTGAAATCCATTGTATGTTTTATAAAATGCAGTATTTTAAACGTTTTAAGTTGTGTAAAGTTGTTGAACTAAAGATATATTTTAAAAAGATGCTACTTTTTTAATAAAATGGTTTAAGAAACACATATCAAGTCAATTTTTTGGAAAAAAAACCCTACAAAACAGTAGGTATATTAAATTTTTCTACAATGGAAAGATTATAGATTTTTTAAAAAAAAAGTACTTTACTTCCAGAAACCACTTAACATAAGAATTTTAAGAAACTATTAAAATCACTCTTAAAAACATATGTGTATTTATGACAGAACTAAAAAGTTATTGAAATTATTTTGAACTAAATTTTCAAACAGTATAATAATTGTTGCAAGAATAACAAGTAATAGTGAAAGCATAGAAGTAATGCAGTTATTCTTATATAACTAATTGACATATTTATGCAAAAGAGATGAAACCATTTGACATCCATTCATAGGAAGCTTTTCTCTAATCAAGAACATAGGTTTTAATGAATGAATACAGCATTTTAACAATAAAAAAATAAAGATATTTATACAAGTTAACTCTGGTACACAAGTTAACTCCATTTTAAATGATTCCAGTATGTAACGAAAAAAATATTATATTGCTTTTGTAACAAATGACTTGAAACAAAAAAAAAAAAAAAAAAAAAAAACAGAAAAAAAAAGCAATTAGTTAATTTTAAAATACATAAAAGAAGAATACAACTTGGTTGCAAAATAAAAGAATCATTTAAATTTGAAGAAAAGAAAATCCTTATAATCTGCAACGACAACAAATAGTATAACGGCAAAAAACAGTTTTTTTTGATTGAAAGTTCAATTTTAGCAATTAAATTAAAAGTGCGAAGTAATAACTTTTAAGCTTTTATCAGTATTAATTCAAAAACCAAAGACTTCTTCTTGAAATCGTGATTACAGTGAGCTAATTACCTCGAGACAATGGAATAAAGGCAAAGGAACTAAGGCATTAATGAAGGCTTCCTCTTTGCCTGTATAGTTGTTTATTTTACGTAGCATTGAAAGCATGAAAAGAAATTTCAAGCTAGGTAAAATAAAAAACCTAACAGACACAGAAGCAATCTTAGGAAGTTCATCCTGTGGTTAATAAGTAAGATTCAATACTTTGACGTAGAGGAAAAAAGATGCACAAATATGTGGCAGTGTATAATCACACCTCTTTAATTTAACTTTTTTTTTTCAAGAGATAGTTGGTGGAAAATGCGTAGGGAATTAAGTATTACTTAATTTTGTAAAGCAAAAAAAAAAATTTTTTTCCTTCATAAAATCAATTTTCCCTGATTTTTTGCTATTTTTTCAAAATTTCCCAATATTTCCCTGATTAATAAAGTTCCCCGACTTTTCCCTGATCTGTCGCCACCCTGGTATATTTTGGATAGACACCTCAAAGCCGTACTTTGAAGGGGGGGGGGAGATGGGACTAACTCCCACCCAGAAAAGAGAAGAAGTGCTACTTCAGGGGCATTTATACACCCTAATGTTGAGTCGAAAAGGTTTTGTTCTAATTTAAGAATTTATATTGAATTAATAAAGTTTGTACTTCTTAATATCCCTCATCTAAGAATAATGTAAAACAAAAACAAGATCATGTAATTTGATTAGAAATTCATGGAATTGCTTGTTTTTTTTTTTTTTTTTTTTTGTTTTTTTTTTTCCTTTTTAAGGAAAATATAGTTTTCAAAACAATATTGTTGGAATTGGTGCAAAATATAATTAGGTGCAAATATTGGCTCCGTAACTAAATTTCTGACGTTTATTAATTCTTCTGAAATGTTATTTTAAGTCAACTGTTAATGCGATAATCCTATTAAATATAATGTTGAAGATTTTATTTTCAGATTTATTTAACATAGCAAATACGGATGCATTGCTTGGATTGATAAAAATCATAACGTGGTGGTGCTACAACATCAAAACTTTGTTACCAGACAGACAGGCACTAGGCTGATATGGTCCATTTGTAGGCCCTGTAACCAATTCTCTGAAAGCTTAAATTTTTTGTAATTAACATTTCTTTTGCTAAATGTTTTTTTTTTTTTTTTTTTTTAATCTCTGTGATACAAAAGTTAGACTGAAACAGTTAGCTTAATTAATACAATATCCGATGTTTTAAATACCAATACAGCGGACTCTCTTTATTCTGAACACTCTTGCGACCGAACAAAAGTGTTCAGATTATGGGGGTGTTCATTATATAGAAAGACTGGAAATGCACTCATATGTATTCTAATGCATTTATGGACCATTTTCAGCACTGTGCCAAGCAAGCTGTACCAGTTTTTAAGATAGAGGTGCTGAATTTCAGATTGGCAGCAAGTGTAATGTCTAATTAAACTCAGTAGAACCTCAGCTCTTGCACTTCTTTCTTTTTTTAATTTAAAACGTTTTACATTACAAACAACCGTAAAATATTGCAGTAGTCATACAAGGCCGCTAAACAGAAAGATTAATTTTAATATGTTTTTGCATTGTGTATTCCCATGCAAGGTCTGTGTTATCATCCAATTGTTTAATTGAAAAGGTTTTCGGGTGAGTCTCAACTACCTATTGCTTGTAGGTAATAATACTTTAATTTCTTGAATGGTTGGATTCTTGAAAAACTCAGTTCAGTGGCTGAAACTTGAGGCTCATATTGCTCAGCTGAATGATTTTATGAAATGCAGCAATGTCCACAAAAATAATCTTTCTTCTTCCTCTCTTCATCTTCTTAATGTTTTTCAATTATTGTGATAAAATTGAGAAGGTATTTCAGATTCATAGGAATTCCCGAGTACTGATTGTGAACATGTTCAGTACATAGAGAGATAAT
This sequence comes from Uloborus diversus, assembly GCF_026930045.1. Classification (NCBI taxonomy): domain Eukaryota; kingdom Metazoa; phylum Arthropoda; class Arachnida; order Araneae; family Uloboridae; genus Uloborus; species Uloborus diversus. The sequence continues at coordinate 118,583,338 of NC_072733.1, forward strand.
AATTAAACGGGGTTAAAAATAGCGTTCATAATACTGGGGTGTTCATATTACAAGGTGTTCAAAGTACCGAGAGTTTAGCCTATGCTAAGTCTATGGAGTTTCGCCGAGACCATCAAAATGTGTTCAGAATATCAGTGTGTTCATATTAGGGAGCGTTCGGATAGAGGGTACACTGTAGTTGCAAAATAAGAAAAACTTTTTCTGTATTTCAAAGATGAGACACTATGTTAGGCGTGAAAGGATTTGAATCACGAAAACGTACTTGAAGGGGACAAATTGAATCAGAGAAAAATGAAGTAAAGAACAAGACAAATAAAACACCATACAAAATCAAAATTTGAAGAAAGTAAATTCAGGAAGAGATAGTGCTAAAAAATTTTCAAGGCATGAAAGTACATTTTAGCATTTTTTAGGTGTGCAAAATTGATTTTGGAAGACTAAAACACGTAAAAACACTAAAGATCATAAAAGATCATAATAATCAATTCCATAAAAACTAATTTTCTAAGGATTAGGTGATGGGAGGGAAAGAAAAAAATGTGCACTATTTTTATCTTGTAACCTTTAGAATGTTTGACATTTTGGATTTAAAGAAAAATTAAGGCATTCAAATATATTTTTAAAATTATCTCTCCCCCCCCCCCCACTCATTTTCTCAATGTTGCTAAATTTGTATATAAGATGTTAAAAAAAAGTGAAATTACCCTTCACTGCATTTTTGAAGCTAATTTTCAATTTTAAATGCCTGAAATACGCTTGTGGGTACATTAAAAATACATCTGTTCGGGAATAACATGACATTCTAAAAACAGAATTCAAAACATCTCAAAAAATTTCAAAAACGGGCCTAAAAAGATGTGTAAGCATCTTATAACTGAACAAAAATCCAAAAAAATAAAATGTTAAAACAAACAAAATTAATTAAAATACAAACATGAATCAGTGGAAAATTCAAGCAGTTAAAAAATAGGATGTTAAAAAAGATTAAAAAACAAAGCAGCAGATAGAAAAAACAGATGACAAACTTATAGAAAATATGAAATGGAAACTAAATCATTAACAAAATTAAGCTGATTCCTATTAGAAAGAGGAAAAACTTCAATAACCTAACTATTCTGGAAAAGTTTTTGAGCCATGTGATGTGAGACTCTTTTGTTAGCTGTTTTTGTACATAAAATTTTTATGCAAAAGGAAAAATAAAATTAATTTCCCAAAGGGAAAAAATGTATTATGAGAAATAAAACAAATTTCAAAATATCTTCCCCACAAGCACATAGACATGCAGTCAAAAGCATTAAAATTAAAAAAATAAATATCAAAATTAATTCAAAAGTTATATCCAAAATTGAAGCAATTAAAAAAAAAATCTTTAATTCAATTTGGGGAAGAAGATTGTGATTTTCTGCAGGGGAGTCCAAATTTTATAAATACAAAGGTGATGACCAGCAACAGGCTCTGGGCCCAGCTAGGCTGGTCCTAGTCAATTTATTAGTCCCCAATGAAGATCAATGGCCCTCTTAAAGCTATCCACCTCCCTGCTCATTACCGCCTCTTCCCGTAAGCTGTTCCAAGTGCCCACGACCCTACTAAAGTAGTAGTTTTACCTGATTTCGAAGTAAGCCAGAGATTTAAATAGCTTAAAACAATGACCCCTCGTCCTGCTTTCCGGGAAAAAATGTAATCCATTAACATCTTTCATTTTGATAAATTTAAATAACTGAATCATGTCCCCTCTGACTCTCCTCCGCTCCACGCTATACATATTAAGCCTATTTAGTCTGGTATCACAATCTAAATCTGAAAGTCCCCTTACTAGTCTAGTTACCTTTCTTTGAACCTTTTCAAATATAGAAATATCTTTCTTCAGATAAGACAACCAAAACTGTACAGTATACTCCAAATGAGATCTTGCTAAACTCCTATATAATGGCAGTAGAACCTTCTTAGATTTGCTTGAAATAGATCGATTGATAAACCCAAGCTTTCTGTTGGCTTTGTTACTTGCAATGCTGCACTTTTGACTAAACTTGAAGTCCTGATTTATTAAGATATTCAGATCCATAACATTTTCTAACTGACTAATGACTGAACCCTATAAAGTCCGAGCTTGATCGCTACCTCTTCCTTGAATGGACTTTAAACACAGCTTAACTAAAATTAGAAAAGTTTTTAAAGCATGCTTGAAAATTAAACACATATGGAACTTATAAAGTTAATTTAAAAAGTGAGATTGTCAGCTTGATAATTAAAAGAGAACTTTTTGAACGCTCTTGTAATATTATTCATTATAAAGCAAGTGATGACGCCGCTTTAATACTACGTTTTTCAACCGTGAAACGTAAAGAAAAGAAACAGAATAAACATAGATTGATTTAAGAATTCTAAACAGCTGATCAAATTACGCGATACTAATTTACAATTTCGTTTTTAAAAACTTTTCTGACACATTAAAATGACGGCAAACACTCCACGAGATTGCGAAATCGCCCATTCAACAAACTATGAATGCAATATAAATTCCAAAGAAATAAGCTGCAAGAGATATTCTTTTCTCCAAATCTTGAATCATCAAACCAGAAATTGCAAATTTACCTCTTGATCAGCCTTTACAAGCTTTGAAAAAGTTCAAAACACAAACAGAACGTCTCTGCACGAAATTGCCGCTGCAACTCGCCGGTAGGAAATAAAAACTAAATCAGCTACAACTTCGGATGAGAGCAGCCTCGCTATTGGCTGAGAATGACGTCACAGCTACGTCGGAGAGCGAAAAAGCATGGTGGCGGCGAAAGTTTCCACCGACTCTTCGATGTTTTCAGAAAAAAGCGCGTAAGTGCTAACATGTAATGTGTCAGAAAAATTGACATATATATATTTCACCCGAGACAGAAAAATGTCCTAATGTCCAGCACATTATTACTACAAACTTTAGTGCAAAAAGTGCCAACTGAGTCACTGAATGATCATTATTTCACGAAATATAACTTATAGGAAAATGAAGCGCGTCAACTCGATACACACTCGCACTATGTTCTGTAACTTATTTCATTTGTTTTAAACAAATGAGTTTCAAAAATTTCATTTGCTTTTTGAAGTTTTAATTGCTACAGCAAAGCTGGGTATTTTTTAGTTTTGATATCTTTATTAATAACGTAACACTGGCGTATTCCAGATGGAGATTTGGGATATGCACCCCCCCCCCCAAAAAAAAGTACACATTTTCCTTTTTTGAGCACAGAAATGACTAAAACTAACAAAATCCTACACCTAAAATGTAACAATATCCCATTTCTTTTCTTTTTTTTTCTTTTTAACTCGCGATTCGGCCGATTTGAATGAAATTTTGCACAAAATTAGTTTGTAGTATAACAATGTAACTTGAAAGAAAAAAACCATTGCTTTGTACCCTCACCTCCCCCCCCTCTTTTTTTTTTTTTTTTGAAATACCAATTTTTAGCTTGTTTTCTACATAAATTTGCACACCCGGCGACGAAATACTTCTTACAGATTTTTAAAAATTCTTATTATTTGACAGCTATGATTTTCTCTACATCAGATGAAGTTTGAAAGAATCGTCCATGAGCTTCTTGGAAAAAATAATCCAATACTTATATTAATGAGAGACTAATCTGGTAGACGATTTAGTAACACTCAAGAATAGAAATAAAGATACATAAAAGTCATTTTTAAAGATAAAAATATCGTTTTATTGTCATGTCTACTTTTTTTTTCTTTTTTGGAACGGTATTATTATAACTATAAGCAGAACATAGCTTCTGAAAAATTCTTGAAATAGTCGCAGAGGCACATTTTTAGTCGCCTGGATGACTTGATGCTGAGGATTTACTGGGGGGACCTGGAGTATAAGCATTTTATTTCCTAAAGATTATTGCTGTCTTACTATTAATACTTAAATTTTACTTCCAATAATTACGCTTCTATTGACTTAATGACTTGGCAACGAATGCCGTTTTGGTAGATAGGTTTTTTTTTTCGCTTTCAAAGTTTTACAGTGCTATAACAACAAAGTTTCATCTTTCTCTAGTCCTATTCTTTTCCTTTCTTGGCCAATGTCAAACCAACCAAAAAAACGAAAAAAAATCTCTAACTGAGCATGTCAGATTTTCATGACACTTTCAGAAATTTTGCTTTTTGATACATTAATTTTATACACATTTTTTTAAATTCTTTATCACAATTGATGAGCAATTTTTCACATTGGTTAAAAAAAAAAATTTTCTTTTTTTTTTTAAATTTCCGGCTGGGCTTTAAAATGTTATTACTCTAGTTCTAGGAGAGCTATCGAGTTGTATGATAGCTTGTTTTAAAGACAATTATATGCAATTGAATGTGATATTGTCACCTCAGAGCAACAGTAGGATATCTTACTTTTATTCCTGGGATTATATGTTTTAGTGTTGCTCTGAGGCGACAATATGTAATTTGAACACGTTTGGATTTCTTCTTTTTTTTTTCATAAAACTTAAAAAGTTTAAATATTTGAAAGTGTTGTTTGAAAATGTTGAAAAAAATACAAGAGTTTAAAATACATGTGACCAAAGATTTGCAGAGTGGGACCATGAAGGGATCAGCAGTTACAACAATCGACAGTTGGACCTCCATATATCGAAGTAGCAAATTGCCAGAAAAAAATTCGATATATAGAAATTTCGATGTAAAGAAACTATCTTAGTTTATCATAAAAATCTCCTAAAACATTAAAATTAAAGCTAATTTTCATGTGAAACCCAATTTCTAATTTTTATTGGAGCATCAGATTAAATGAAAGTTAATAACAAAAAATTTAAATGTGAAACATTTACTGAGCACTGCATTGTTTCTAAAAAACCAACTGTAATGCTGTTTCATGCTTTTGAGTGAAAGTTTTCTGTAAGTTTCAGTACTTTTATTACGGCTTTCTGATTTCTCATTATAGCAGGCACTTTGCTTGCGGAAGTACTAAATTTACCAGAAATGACATTTTTGTGCCTTCATACATCTTCATTCTACGGCAATTCAACTTGATCCATAACATAAGGGGATTTTCGTTTTGACAATGTAATCGAGAGAAAAGTAAAAAATCCATTTACTTAACTTGAATGATTTTCACTGAAGATAAAAAGACTAGGAATGATAATCAACAGACAATAGGGTACTTAAACTACAACTTAAATTGATTTTACTGTATTACTGGTTGCAACTAAGATTTGAAATAAACTTGAGGGAATTTAAGAACTCCAGGACAGAACAACAACCTATCTACACACCCCTCAACCTCAGATTCTTATGAGTTTCATAGTAACCTTTAGTGAACATAATTTTTTCCTTCAACCTTCATTTTTCATGAGACAAACAGTCTAAAGTGGGGGAAAAAATCTACGAATGTCTCAAAAACACTTTCAATATAGAGTTTTTTTCGATATACAGAAACATTTTTTCTATGTAGTGAACATAGAAATTTGTTGGGATTTCAATATATAGAAAATTTTGATATGTGGAAGTTCGACTGTATAACTCCTTTTGCAATTTTTTAATCCAAATGATTTTAAAATTCACAAAATTAGGGGGTTTTTTTGCAGAAAATTCAAAATTTTTGCAAATAATGCACGTTTTTAATGCAATTTTAATAAATACAGCATGATAAAGTGAAGATTGAAGCTATGATACGAATAACAGCTTTAAAAAAAAGCAAACTACCATCATAGGCTTTTTTTTTTTTTTTTTTTGCACTCTTTAGGCAAAAAAAAAGTTTACAAAGCTTTAAATTTAAAAAAATGTATTTCAAAAATTAAGGTTTTCTTTAAAAAAAAATTTAAAGTTTTTTCTATAGATGACTTAATATATTTTAATGGCCATACTCAAAGCTACCGAATTTGTTGTAACTGATATTTCCCTCCATTTTTGGATGCATTCATTCAAATCAGTAAAAATTATATATTTTTTGCAAAAATGTCAAAAAAAAACGCTATTTCAAACATTTTTGCACTTTAAAATTTTGTGAAAACAACTTTCCTTGAAAAATATTTAACAAAATAACGCAGGATGAGTACTTATTTTTTAAAGTCAAAAGTAAGGGGTTTTAAAGGGGTCTACAGACGTTTTCAGGGACCCAACCAGAAATATTCAAATTAGGGATTCATCGATAAGGAAATTGGCCGAGAACCGATTAATCGGCTTCTGATTGTAACTATAATGATGACGATTTTTAATGCTACAATTTCTTCATCACCATTTTTTACTGCTTTTTTTTACGTTATAATTTTGACTTTTCAGAGCTAATTCATAGCTTTGTTATTTCTGTCACCAATGATTTATTTTCCTCCATTTTCATGGAGTTTTTTTTTTTCTCAGAAGGATTTAAAATTTTTAGTCAAATTCCGTAAGCCCATTTTCTTATTACTATTCACAAAATTGTGTTCTGTGAACTAAGCATGAGAATTCAAACATTTATGTTAGTTTTACTCATCTAGTTAGTTCCTCACGAGCAGTAGACACTTTAAATTTAGCAGCTCTTTTAAAATTATTATTAGTAGTAGTTACTTAATCCAGGACTTTTATTCTTTATGAAAATATCAAGGCAATCTAGCACTATGCTAAATGTAGAGAAGTAGAAAAAAGTACTGACACATGAGACGCGTTGGATCATCTTAAATATATGTGAGTATATAAAGTAGTAAAAGTAAATTTGAACAAGAAGTTACGCTCAGAACTAAATGAGCCTACCTTCCTGTACATCAATATCATCTTTCTAGTATCTGATAAACATTCTCAAAATTGGCTGAAATTGCAAATTATTTCAAACATAACTTATTAACATTTTAAGTTGATATCTAGAAATAAAATATGCCTCACTCATCTAAAGAAATAGACGCATAAAAAAAATAACTAAACAAACAAAGTAGTAGTACCTTTTAAACAAAACAGTTAATATATTATTTTCCTTTAAAAAAAATCTTTGATTGCTTTCAAAAAGAATTACAAATAATAAGCTCATTGAAATAAATACATTATATAAAAAAAAAGGTTTATTTTCTCCCTGTTGCCAAAAAATAAATATGAAAAAAAAAAGAAGAAGCCACCTACTTTCAAAAAGAAATAAACAGCAATAAAATGTCAACTTAAAGAAATAATTTTCATTATCAAGAAAAAAAACGTCTGCAAACATCTAAAAATGCAGTTTAGGACAGTTATGTCACTTTAGGACAGTTTTGGACATAAGGGTTTTGGACAGGATGGTAAAAATTACGGTATTTACCGTGATGTTTAAAACCTTGCCAACCCGGTCCACAACTCAGTCAATATTTGCAGAGTCAGAGTTGGACTTATTTTGGGATAAAGGAGTTGCAGTTAGTATCTCAAAGACTTGAAATTCCAAGAGTAAGTAATTTTTCCTCAATGACTAAATTTTTGCCAAACCATATGGAGCCAAAGCTGGGGAGTCGAAGTCAGACTAATTTTGCGATTCAGAAGTTAGAGTCAGAGTAGACAGCTCTAAAATTCTTGGAGTTTATCATCAAGAGCTATTTCCAACAAAATTTGTTTGAAGCTAATCCACCTTTCAGTTTGGGATCTATATTTGATTTTTAGTTTCCCGTAGGCACTAATGTTAAGAGATTTGAATATTGTTCCGTTCAAAATTGAACGGAAAAAAGTTCAAATTAAAAAGATATTTTCTATACATGTTATTCATCAAAAGCTTTTTCTAACAAAGTTTGTTTGAAGCAAATTCGCCTTTATAAGTTTGGGATCTATATTTGCCTTAAATTTCCCCGTAAGCGCTAATTTTGAGTTTTTTTTTTTTTTTTTTGAACTGTTCAAATCAATTTTTTTGAATTGTTCAAATCAAAAAGTTAAGTATGGCAATGAGGTGGTCTTGCTCAGATCTTTCAAATAAAAAAAAAAAGTTGGTTTGAATCGGACTACTCACTCAAATGTTATTGGGGGGGGGGGGCGATTTTTTATTTATCGATATTTGTTTAATTATTTTTGTTTTTTTTTTCTTTTCTTTTTTTAGCGATGTTTTTGAGATGCATTAAGCTTTTTTTCATAATTTTTTCTTCTTTTTCTGACTTTTACTGGGAAAGTAGATGCTGCAATTCTCTTTAAAAAGAGCTATTACATTACTCTGCAGTTCCCCTAGAACTTGAATTATAATATTTTAAAGCACTATCTGCAAGTTTAAAAAAATAATAACAAACTTCAAAAAAAAAAAAAAAAAAATACTCATCCATCATAAATGATGGAATTTATTTTTTAATAGTATATATGTCAATTAGTAAAGATGAGTAAGATTTCTGAAAATATTATGAAAATCCGAGATGTTCAAGTTGAGTGCCTAGTTGCTTTGTCATACAGATTAGTGATGTGCCGGATCGTTAAAAAGAGATACGGATATGGATCTCAAAATTATTTTTACCCAATTCAACTATCCAAGTGTAAAATTTGTTACGGAAGGTATTCCCATCAGAATAATAACACTGTTTTTTCAAAAAATGTCATCAACGGCGAAAATATAATCAAGACTATAATTTACTCTTTAAAGAAATCTCCGTTAAAATTGAGAGAGAGTTGGAAGGAACGGGTCAGCGCTGCATTAATGCTGGGAGAGAATGTCAAAAATTATTTCTAGCTTGCTCGGTAGATGTAGGATACAGGAGCAAGAGTGTAAAGCTGCTACTGGACAGGCTAGAAATAATTTTCAGCATTTTATTTCAGCATAAATGCACCGCTGACCCATTCCACCCAATTTTCTCCACCCGATGGAATAACAGAGCCGGGAAACACCTTTACGAACAGTAAAGAGAAAATTTAGTCTCACCTTTTTTGAAGAGTGCAGAGAAAAACCAAAATAAAGAATATCAGAAACCCCAAATCAATAACAAAAACTAATATTAGACTAAAAAAAAATGTCCCAGAGGGCTGACCTCATATTAAGATGGATTTCACGGGTCAGAAAACACTTTGTTAACAATATGAACTGACAGCTGATAGAAATTTTCAATCATTGAGCTTTTTCTCCTTATATTCCGACTATAAAATCGCTACCAATCACGCGTATAAAGTCTTTGAATTGTATTTAAAATTTACTGAACAAGGTTATAGCTCCAACTGTATAAAATTTGGAAGTTCCAAATAAATATCAAACGTAGAAAACTTCGTTCTTTCAATATTTAAGTTTTTACTACCACTATTCTGAAACACGCTAAGTCGGTTTTTATTAATATCTCCGGTAATGAAAGTTCCACAAAAACGAGGCTAAGCTAAGAACATTTTCGGTCAAGTCACCTTTTGAACGAAAAAAGAACTATCAAAAACAGTTCATCTGTTTAGGAACTACGATGCCACAAATAGACACACAGATACACTTTAAAAATTTATTACCCTTTCCTTTTTGTCACGGCGGGTAAAAATTGGTTTCTGAAATGATGCCTTTTATTTAAATAGGGAATAAAACCTAATTTATACGGAATTTTAGTCTTTTATCCAAATATTTGAGAATTTTTAGAATAGAAAAGAGCCATTTAAGATCCATCAGAAAAGTAACCGATACGGATACGGATCTTTATTTTCCGTCGGATATCCGCGGATACGGATATCCGGAACATCACTAATACAGAAGGGTGACAAAATAATAGGAACGCCTAGAAAATAAGTTAAAAGCTGTTTCAAGAGAAGGTTGGAGGACTCTTTCAACGGCCTAGCCAAGGGAAGGGGAACAAACCCCACCCCTCTCCTTCCATGAAGCATTGAAATTATATGTATGAACCAGTGGTTGGAAGTAGCATGCTACAAGTAGCGATGCTCTTGTAGCAGCTACATTTTTTTAATAGTTTGTAGAGTTGCGCACTACTTTCTAAAAAATTTAGAGTAGTTGGAGCACTTTCTGGAAACTATATTTGAATTAAGTTCAAAAAAAAAAAAAGAAACCTGGTTCAAATGAATCAGATTGGTGCAAATCGTACGCGAATTCATCAGCTGGCGCAATGAGGAATAAGACTCATAAAAAATATGTGCTGACCTCAGACATATCATTTTGACACCATTGGTTTTCGGCATCACAATTTTCATATTTTACCAATATTCATTCTATAGAGCATGACTTGGAAATAATTTTCTTTTTGAGTATATGAATAAGTCATAACTGCCAATTTATTACCACATTTGTGTTTCCTGGAAATCAAGAATGAGACGTAGATAAATGTTTAAAATTTTAATGGGATTATTATTCCCTCTATTCACTAAATATGGAAACTAATGTTAAGAAGAGGATGCATAGAACTGCCTTGGCTGACTTAAATAAGTATTACAATGGTTTAGAAAAGTATAAAAATGAACATTTTTCTGTTTCATGCAAACAGTACCTATGTTCTTAAAAATTCTATAATGAAACCAAATGGTACTGTTATATTAAGAAATTTTTATTTCAAAAAAGGCTATTTCAGTAGTACTGAATAATTTTTAGAAGTCTGCAACATTATTTTTTCTAACGGCTTCTCTCTTAAAATAAGTTTCTTTAGCTTACAATTATGTGTAGTTTCTTTCTTTTTTGTTATTTATGGAAAAAAATTGCAATAAAATTGTTTTAGAGTATGAACCCAGGGTACGTTCGTTCATGGACGAATCCAGAGGGGGCAAGGGCTGTTTTGAAGGTGGGGCAACTGCTATTAGGATGGTTACTTGAACTCCTAAACTCCTTGAGCTAGGCTCTAATAACTTTGTGGTTGATTTTGAAAATGTGTATTTCGTTTTGGAGAGCTCATTGAAAAGAGATAACTGGTGTTTAGTAGGGTTACTTCCGCTAAGAATGTAACGCAAGGAAAATACACAGCTGTAAAAGCATTTCCCTTTTGGACAAGTTCCCCACAAAAGAGTTCTTCCTTTTGCAAAAGTGTGTATTCAACACAACCCCCTCCTCATACACCATGAAAGTTTCAATTTAGAAAGAACCCAAGTCCTGTCATTTTAGAATTTTGTCAGGGAGAGGGGGAAAAGGGGACATACTCAGTTCATTTAAAATAACTAACGCATATTTGATGTTTCTTAAATTAGGGGAGGGAGGTTGAATTCAACCCCTGATAAAAAGTACAGGGATCTCAGTGGAAATTTCTAGAATGAAGTTTTAAAAATGCTATTATAGGTCATATTTATCGATGTTAGGGTAAGGGATAGAGCTCAGGGACTGTCCCCGATTGATTTTTTCTTTATAGATTGAAATCAATTCCTTTTCCTCCACTTAAGTTTTCGAAATTGAAGTTTCAAAAATGCAATTTTCGACAAACGTTGAAGATTTTATGGAAATTAGGTTCTGGAGCTCTTTCCTGGAATTTTTTTTTCAAAATTATGGTCCTAAAAAATAAAGCAATGCTTTATATTAAGGGGCTTTTCAACCTAATTTTTTTGTAAGTGTAGTTTAAAAAACCTTTAATGATATTAGAGGAAAGCGGTATGGAGACTTTTGCCCAGATATTTCCTGAAATTCAAGTCTTAAAAATATGATTGTAAGGCCACATTTTGCAATATTAGAGCCAGTAATTTTTAAAATTCAAGCTCTAAAAACCCAATTTTAAGCGATTTTCGATGATGTTCGAGTATTTGGGGGCTTTCCCTTGAAAAATTCGCAAAATTAAAGATCTGAAAACGAAATTTTAGATGCTCTATAATTAAATATTTTTAATTCAAAGATTAATTTTTGAAAGAAATTAAGATTTTCCCCAAGACGTGTTCTTTTCTCCTGATAAATAATAATGAATAGTTTTGAAAACATTCAACTCTGCATCTGGGAGGGGGGCTGTGCCCCCTTTATGGTTGCTCCACAGTTCTATTTTAAAGAGTCTATTACATTGTTGAACCTTCAATCATGTGCGTGCCAGTTTAAGGCTTAAAAGTAAATTTCCCTTTAAGGAAAACTGCGGAAATGCAGCAACATTTCCGCTCTTTCTCAAAAACACTCATTTTTTTGGGTTTGTAATCCCAGTTCATTACCTAATTTCAGTAAAATAGGATTGCTGCATGCCTATATAGATGGGGGTGGATCATCATCATTTAGAAATCAGATAAACAGGCCTCTTCTATGCCTCTGATAGCGCTGTTGCGGTGCAGTTTAAAAACACATAAACTATAGTTTGAAATTATACTAATGGTGGTTAAATACAAGGATACAACTTTTGCATATTCATAACAATTGCATCAGTAATATGTGAATTATATTTATTGTTTGAAAATAAGTCATAGAGATCATTTGACAAACAATATTAAAAAATTCTTTGCTTAAAAACTAAGGGGAAAAAATAATAACTGTGTGCATGGCTCAAAAAAAGTAGGGGGGCGGGCACTTGTCCGCCTATATTACACTTATGCTTGGCTTGCACAAGGCTGTAGCACGGCTGAAGAAGAATTTTGTTCAAGTGTAAAATTTTCCTATTTTTATCGATGCATGCTAGTGTAGTAGCGGATAGGGCTATTTTTGCCGTGGCAGACGACTTAACATTTTATTGCTGGCTAATCTTTCTAGAATCATTCACCACCATGTAAACTTTTTAAAAAAATCAGTTTTTCATGACGTTCCTAAAAGTAAGCTATTGAATTTTTTTTTTTTTTTTTTTTTGACAAGCCAATGAAGAATGTTTCTATATTACAGAGCAAGAAATAGTTCTGAAAAAATATATTTTATTATTTGAAGATATTTAGTTTAAAAATGCTGCCCGCTAGAAATTGCCGCTGTGGGCCCATGCCTAAATCTAGCCCTAGTTAGACTGGAACAATCTACCCCAAATTATTTATTTTTTTTCTCCTAAATACAATAACTATATAACATTATTCTAACTATGCAGTATATTGCTGCCCAAAGCCAGAGCTAAGATAGAACTACATGCAATATAGCGACGGCCTGGTTTAACCCATCCATCGAGTGCAGTTTCGTCCTTGCTAAGGACTCATCAGTCTGGAATAAGGAATAACCAAGCTGGAGGCAGGGTCACAGAGAGCCTACGCGGGCCCTTGTCAGTTATGTTGTTGGGTGCCCCCCATATGCAAAGTCAAGTGCCTCTATTTCGAAAATTATACAAAGCTGACATTCTAAACTTCTTCAGGTTTCATTTGGTAACGGTAGGAGAAAGAGGGGCCCGGGAGTTTAGGGTACCCTTCAGAAATCCTTTGGGCAATTCCATGATAAGGTCAACCAGATGATCAAATTTTCAAAATTAAAATTTCTAAACAAATGAGGCGTCATTTTAAAGGTAAAGAGTTGTATATTTTGAAAAGCCTACGTAAAATTTGATCACTTCAGTTATAAATAAGTTACAGGAGGATAAACTAAGCTCAACATCATGAATATTTTCAAATCATATTTGCTGACTCTCAAAGAAATTCTGTTTTTTCCAAAAAAATACATACTAATATTATGAATTGAGATGAATAACCATTTAATGATACAATGTGTTGCTGGTGATGTTGCAAAAATGTGTCAAAATATAATTCATTTTGGTTTTTAAAAGAATTCCTCTAGGGTACATTAAGTGTTTTACGTCCGACATCAAAATGTGCAGTTAATTATGCTGAGTCAATAATTTTAAAGCTACATACATGTATTTTTGGGTACAAAGTAAGAATTTCAATCTCTTTGATGTAACCTATTTTCATTTTGTAACAAGTGAATATTTTTTACTAAAATCTAGGTGTCGGACCTAAAAAAATTTTACGTCCGACACTGTTACATTCCCTTGAACAACATATGTTTTCAACTATGTTTCTCCTTTTTTGCCTTTAATTTCAAAGTTAAAGTGAAACATGCATAAAAAAACAACTTAGTGAATTTATTGTATATACATTTAGGGTTGATAGGGGTAAGTAGGACCCTTTTTGAGAAAAGGTGTGTTGAATGAATGTAATACAGTTGATTAAAATCAATTTTGGCAAATTTGCCAAAACTATAAGTGGAAAAAGAAATTGGAAACACTAAATGACTGCGTCTATGTACAGTTGGCGAAGGAAGAACCATTATCAACATTCAACCCAAAATCTTGATAGTTTTCTTTCAGGTAAGTTTCACAAATAACTAATCACCAGCTTTTGTAGCTGAACTATACTAAGACATCAGAGTTGTCTTGTATTTCACTAATACAAATATTTCACCAGAGTTGCTTTTGATTTTCAAATCCTCACTGTTATGGGGGGGGGGGGGGGGGAACCACTTACCCCAAAGTGTGGGGACAGTTTTTATTAATATTTTACTCAAAAATTCTGATTGCAGTATGCACTTTAACACTAGAAAGACAGGCGGTCATTTTGACCGCAAACGATTTTCAAACGCTCATATTTACTGTGTTTTATTTTCAAACTCTTTTCCCTTTATTGACTTTTCCTAACTATTTATTAAGATCTCACAAAAGTAAATTTTATTTCTTTAGGTCCATTATTACCATCGCTATAAGTGTTTATACCTAGAAAGACTGACGGCGGTCATTTTGACCGCTGTTATTTATGCTTCCGGTTTTGTTCCCTTTTCTCTTATCAGATATGTGCACTATGGATTTTTTGTTAGTTGTCAGAGTGAATAGCATTCTTTTGTAATTAGTGGGTTTGAGTAGCATCTGCTGGTCAGGTGCAGTTCTTTGAACCATTAGGAAAATGTGAAACACCTGTTGATCAAGTGCTTCTTTTTTTTCTGCTGTTATAGCCGGGTGCTAAGTTGAGAACGGTGACTTCGAAAAGCATGGGACCGGATCAGGGTTGGCAAGTTTTGGCCGGGGGCGGAAAAAACCATGGAAAAAACTACGGTTTTTACCGCCCGGCAAAAATGGGTTTTTGCCACTTTTTGCCACAGTGGCAAAAGTAGATTTTGTGTTAACAACTTATGGACAGTTTTTTTCCTTTAATATAAAAGTAAAAGCATGAAAAGATTTTGATAAAATTTTAATTTAATTATTTTTATAGTTTAAAAAGAATTTAAGGTTTAACTTATTTTTAAAGTTATGGAACATTTTTACTTCTAAATTTTTAAACATTAACGTAAAATTTCAGTTTGTAACATCTAAGACAAATAATTAACTTACAATGAAAATGTAATTAGCCTGTTTATTATAGCATTTTTTACAGAATACTAAATATCTATATATAAAGTATACTTAATCAAGATACAACTATAAAATAAAAGAAATAAAAGTAATTAAAAAGCAAAATACACATTTCTTTAGATTGAAATATCACTTAAATTATCATAGTTTATACCATCTTCATCAAAACCTATTTGTTGTTTAAGCATGGCATAACAATAAACTAGTTTCGTATTTTTGATTGTACAAAAAAAAAAAAAAAATGAGAAATATCTCTCTATTGCAGCAGAACTTGCAGGACATATTTGAAGAGTTGTGACTAGTGTGCAGAAATCTTTAGGTATACTGTACTGCATGTAAATGCATTATTTCTTCAGTGAGGAAAAGTTAATATTTTTCTATATTCAAGTAAATATTCTGTTATTAATTAAATAGCTCAAAAATCTTAGTGGGATAAAAAAAAGTGATTAATAATATATATATATATATATATATATATATATATATAATTAGAATTCAATCTTTTTATTAATTTACTAAGCTTATGTAAACATTCTTTGTTTTAACATTGAAGGAATTGACTCATTCTGAAAAAATTGTTTTAGCAAACATTTAAAATCTTAAGTTTTGCAATCCTAACATTTCTTTTTTATTTATTTTTCACCTCATAAATTAGAAGTAACATGGAGTGACATAATTAAAATATTAAAGTGCATTATTTATATTATATTGTCACTATTTCTTGATTAACAATATAATGCTACTTTATTTGCAATTAGGTTTTTATCGTTTTTTCCATTTTTGCCATGGTTTTTTCCACTGTCCCGGCAAAAATACCTTCTTTCCGGCAAAAAACAAAACCCTGGACCGGACACATAATATTCTTTTAGTTTTGAAAAGGGATTAATTTATAACAGGTGGAGTCTAAAACCTTGTGCTGGAATGATTTTGTGCACCAAAACATGTGTTTGGCTTGAAACATAGGCGTTTGTTTCCTTCGATGTTCTTGAAAGATCCAGTCTAATTATTCTCTTTATGATGTCGCGAAGGACCGTTGGAAAGCAAAACTTATCAGAAAATGAATTCCTGTAACTGTTGCAGGATTTGCCTGAAATTGATTCTGGTTTGGATGCCTAGTCTGAATTATCTGAGGAGGAATACATTAGCAATGAAAATAATATACTTTCATCAGTTGACTGTGATAATTTTTCGAAACTTAGCATTGCACAAAAAGATGATGATAAAGTTTCTACCTGTGAGAAAAAACAAAAACGATGTCAAATGAAATAATGCGGAAATAAAACTATGATTATTTGTTCTGATTGCAAAAAGACATTTTGCGGCTCATGTACAGGCAAAGTGATAAAGATGATTATTTGTAAATATTGTAAAGAAGAGTAATGTAAGTATATTACGATATTTATGCACTTAAGAAATGAATCACACGAATAGTTGATACTTTTTAGTGATTACATGCTTAGAAAATGTCCTCTATTTTGTATAAATTTAATCTTCCGCAATATCATTTACTTGCTGTATATATGCTTTTCACTTGATAGAACATAAAATTAAATTTAAAAAAATGGTGTCTCAGACAAATTTACAGGTTATATTATGATTAAATTGTTAAATGAATGTATGATGCATCAAACCAAATCTTTTCGATGATTAAAAATCCCGAAAATAAATCATTTTCACATTTTTAAGTATAGCGGTCAAAATGACCGCTGCTAGTCTTTCTAGGTATACAGGAAATGTCGTCTTTCTAGTGTTAAGTTAAACTGTACATGAATGTTTAATGATCATAAAAAAATAAATGCTAACCGGGAAACACTTCTTTGAAAAATGCTGCTTAAACTCGCCAAAAAAAGTTTTTCAGATTTTTTTTTTTTTTTTTTTTGACTAAGTTCTCTGACCTTGAAAAAAAAATCCACATAACCCAAATATATGCAAAACTAATCATTGTGATGAACCATGACATGATCAATGTAAAACAGTATAAAAACCATATGGATATTTCAGTTTTTGGGGGTGACCCACTTATCCCAGTGTCCCACTTCCCCCAATCAACCCTACTTTTGAATTTACTTGGTAAATTTTGTTTCAGTATATGTAACCTATAATTTACATATTCATAACTGTAATCATTCTTATGTATTTACATTTAAGAGCAATAGCTTACGTCCAATATGAACAATTTACGTCCGACACCAAGCTAAAAATACTTTTTAAATAATTTTATTCCTTATATCATTTGAAAACTGTGGAATATGCTTCAATCATAAGTATACTTTTGAATTATGCTGTTTTCAAAATGTAAGCCAATTCACAGAATTTAATAATTTTTAAGTGAACCAACAGTTTTACTATTTGTGTGTTTACATCCGACACCAACTCTTTAATTTTTTTTAATTTATACTTTAGGGATCTAGTTTGAAAAACTAACATGATTTTTTAATTCAGTGGTATGTAGTAAGTATCTTGTAAATAAATTTAATCATTTTGGAACAGTTTATATTTGGTAAATGGAATTAAAACTGAGAAATTTTTCTTCATTTTTTAGTCCGACACCATGGAATTGCCCCTTTTCGAAATTGTGTGAAGTCAATTCTGGTCTGTTTTCGGGACCTAGCCATTAGAAATTTTTAGAAATTTATGTCCTAAAAATGTATTTTTATGGTACAGATGTGATATACCCCCCCCATTTGGCGACATCCGATTTTTTGCACAAAATTGAAATATTTTTCTCGCCAATGAGGCAATTTTTTAAGCATGGCATCCCTGGTGAAACTAACCTGTGTTTGGCACCGCAAAGGCGATCTTGTTCAAACTTGTTTACTTGGTTTTACGCAGGAGAGATACGTGTTGTTTCGTGCAATATACCTTACAGGAAATCTTATTTTGTGTTAGTTTAAATTCAGTAGTTGTGTTTTGAAGTAAAAACATTAGAAAATGCCAGTTTCTTCAAACTTGAACGTCAATTAAAAGTTAACTCCAACGTGGTGTGTATCTGTAACGTGCCATTGTCATATGATGTTTTGTTTTGGACTGAGTGTGAGGTCTTATACCATATAAAAAGGTAAGTTCTTTATTTTAGAATTCAAAAAAAAAAAAAAACTCTCACTTCCGAAATTCTTTGTTTTTTACAAATCCTTGAGGGGTTCTTGTAGTTTTTAACTTTATTTTTACTGTATGCAAATTAGTTTTGCAAAAATAGTACGGTTATTTTGTTCTAAAAGTTAATTCTTATAGATGCCACGAATTATTTAGACATATTCTATTAACGTGAATCCTTGAGGTACTGAATTTCTGAAAATAAGTTTACCCCAGCATTTTATAAAAATATAAAGGTGTTATTTTATGTAAAATATAATAGGTATTTTGAGAGCATGTCTGTATAGCAAATAAATGTATAGTATTTTTGTATTGTTTATGTTTAGGATGTTTTGTTGAGACGTTTCTACTTTTCATACATCGAAATTTGAGTAACTAAGCGCTTTTTTGGCTGAAATAGTTATGGATTTTGGGGATGTTTTCCGCTTTAAACATCGCTATTTGAATCGCTTTGCTCTTTTTTAGCAGAGTGTGAGAAAAGTTTTTGTTCAATGAAATGCATGTTGGAAAATAGCTTTTATTTCTATTGGTACATATTTCATTGATGAGCTGTTATAATAATTTGTCAATTTAAGCATTTTAAATACTTTCTAGTAATTGTTCTTTGTGTACAAAAACTTTCTAGTTTCTGGTATTTTTGAAGCGTATATTCGTGATGTTTTTTGTTGTAGTTTTATGTTGTTTTTATATATATTGTGTTCTGAAGTACTTTGATCATGTTTTTTTTATCTGATTTTTTCCTGTTGGCGCTAAAAAAAGCATAGCTAAAAACGATGTATGACATATGTCGTCATACATCGTTTTCTTGGCGACGCTTTCTTGGCGCCAACAGGAAAAAGTCGCCAAGGGTGGGGTATATCACATCAGTTCCATTTTTATTATTA
Source organism: Uloborus diversus (assembly GCF_026930045.1). NCBI lineage: Eukaryota > Metazoa > Arthropoda > Arachnida > Araneae > Uloboridae > Uloborus > Uloborus diversus. Next base: position 118,602,383 of record NC_072733.1, read on the forward strand.
GTGAATTAAAGATTTTCAGAAATGAAAGGACAAAAAGTGCAGTTTTAAGCTTTCTTTGGTCTTTTAAGGAGGTCATGACAACATTTCGGAACCTTGCTAGTGCTCTTCATGCACTTGCCTCCCGAAGCAAGGGCCCATACTTCAGCCCTTTGAGATCCGACATTGGAGAAAACTTGAATTTTTTTGGAATATTTTAGCTTAAAGACTTCTGCCGCAGTGTATACCTGTCAACCTTATGAAATGAAAAAACATAAAATTGGGTCAAAGTTTCAAGGGAGAAAATGGGAGATTTTAAATGACATTATTTGAGGAAAATACAGTTTTATCAAGCTATTTTAGTTTTAGTTCAAAATACACTAATTTAATATAAAAGTTTACTAAATAATAATATAAAAGTTAATATAAAGTTTAAAAGTTCTAAAAGATTTCTAGTTAGATGCAAATAACAGAAGCTTTATCAAACAGTAATTTACTCAAAGCAACAATTTAATTATGTTAATATGATGAAAAAAAATATCCAATACAAGTTGTAAAATAAAATATGCCGAAAAAAAAAGTCATCCATGAGTTTTAAATGGCGGTACATATCAAGTAAGAACAATAAGCTTCTATTCCAAACCCAATTTTCGGGGAGGGGTGGGGGGAACAAAAAGCAAGGATACCGAAAATACTTTTTACTTTTAGCTCAATAGGCATTGCAGGGTACAATGCAGGAAATTATCAGAAAAAAGATAAACCAGAAACATATGTTAAAAGATTGCTGCCCAATATCCTACAATTCGCTGAAAATGACTTAATCTTTTTCCCATGTGCATATGATCAACTGTACAGAACAGTGGTGCAATCAAATCTTGGAAAGGTCGAGAAGCTATGGCAGTGCCCTTTAATCAGGTTTAGAAAAATGATTTTCCTTTCATGAATGGAAATCTCAATATGCCACAGTAAAAAAATTATAAAATAAAAATCTGAAGAAGAACGGGAGAAATTTATACTTAAATGATTATCGGCTCTATTCTCAATACCGTCACAGCACGGAGATGAAACTCGGCTCCCCAAAACCGAGAAGTAAGGGAAAACTAGTTTTGAACGAGGTGCGTATTCTTCAAGTCATTTCAAGCACAAATTAGGGGAGCCGAGTTTTAACTGAAGTAGAAAATGAAACGGCTGTTACCATTGGGTAGAGTGACTCACGTGACATTTTCTACCTGACTGCATTCCACGTGGTAGTAAATTCGTGCGCTGAAGAATGATTGACATATAATAAGAATTGGGAGTAGCACAACGGATCTATAGTTCATGCATTTTTTTTTTTGATTAGACTCAATTTGAAATTTAAAGACATCAATGCATTTTTTTAATGTTTCTGGAAAGAAACTTAAGTTTTTTCATCTTGCTATTAATTAAATGTTTTTTTTTCATCTTTTTATTAATCAAGATGAAATAAAAACTAATTCAATAATATAGTCACGTTCTTGGCAAGGGTTTCATCTGGGCCGGGCTGTAATTTATGAAATCCCCCCCCCCCTCTTTCAAAAAGATGTTTTACGTAAATATTAAGTTCGTGCTATTTTTTAGAAACAGCAACTTATTTTTATTTTGGCGTTGTAACTATAGTTGTAATTAAAAAACGAGTTTAATTACGAATAAATTCTATGTAAAATTTGTCCTAGACGCATATGTAACGTGCCCCGTCCAAACGCAATATTGTGCTTTGTTTTCAATGACATTTAATGGAATAAATATGATTTAAGAAAAAATCGGGAAAAACGTCAGAGAATTAATTAAAATTTATTTATTTTATTAACTTTGAAATCCTCTTATCCTCTTTGGGTGCAATTCCGGGGCAGACTGTTGTCTCCTCCCCCCTCTAGATATGCTACTGATTAATATATTAGTCTCTTTCTAATATTGAAAATCTGTCAGTCATAAAAGTTTTTTTTTATTGTGTGTGAAGTAAACATTTTTGAGTAATATAGAAGCTTAATATTTTCTACTATGTTGTATATGAATTTGAAAGAAAGAAAAGAATTAAAAACATAGAAAAGAAAAATAATTTACAATATTATTAAAAACTTGTTACAATGTATTGACTTTAGAACCCGATCCACTCCCCCCTCCATCTGTTCCATTTCGTGAAACATTTGTTAACATTTATTGTCTTTAAAATCCATAAACTTATTAATATAAACGACACAGGACAAATTCATAAACTGCATTTTGCCCTGCATTAGTTTTTCATGTGAAGAACTTATTTTTTCAACAATATAATCCTTTTTAAAAGTTGAAAAAATAATTTTATATTTTAATCATCCAAAAATTCAAGGGCACCCATATGGGGAGGGGGCAAGTGGGGACTCAAGCCCCCCCCCCCTCCACCCCCTTAGAAATTAGAACTTCCTTGCTTTAGTATTTTTTTCTTTGCTAAAATGTGAAAACATTTCTTTTCTAGTCATTATTGAATAAGTAAAAATGTCAAATTTTATTCACTCTAATCTGTACTGAAATCTGTTTCCAAAGGAAAATATCCTGCTAAAACATGTGGAAAATCTGAACCCCACCACCTCCCCTTAAAATTTTGCATATGGACGCCCATGTAAAAATTCCTTGCTATCATTCACACCTTAATTTTTACAATCACTTGTTTTTCAAAGCTCTTTCTCATCCCCTATCTTGTAATTATATGTGTGTTTGTACGTAAAAATAAAGTCACATTCTAATTGCTTCTATATTTACATTCCCTAGCATAAAATCAAATGTTATTTCATCCATTGAGAATATTTTTCCACATTAATGTGTTCAGGAAGCTAGTATAATAGTAATTTCTTCTGCAATTAAAAATCTCCTGAACCGTTTTATTTATAACTAGCCGCCTGCGGCGACCAGCTGGTCCGCCTTTTGACGCAATTCGCCTTTTTGCGCCAGGGTTGCCGCCTTCGGCGGCTGCTTAGACAATTTAGCGACGGTATTAATCAATGTTTTTCTTTATATATCAATATTATCATTCGCCTTTTTACGCCAATGTTGGCTTCTTCGGCTGCTGCTTAAAAAATTTTGTCGATGGTATTAATCAATCTTTTTTTTGTACATCAATATTATCATTCGCCTTTTTACGCCAAGATTGCCACCATCAGCGGCTGTTTAAATAAATTATGTGTTGAATAAAGTATTTTCTAGATCTATCTCCAGTTATATGTCCTTTGGAATATTTTTAAAGGGGAGGGAGGCACAAAGGGCATACTCTTCATGCAAATTTTGTCGGAAAATAACAAAAAGCACTTCAACTTTTATGTGAAAGCATTGTTTTTTCAAAGTCATGGTATGTGTTTGTGTGTGGGGGGGGGGGGGACGGCTATTGATCCCCCGTTGAAGTTCCTCTATTTCTTACTGTCTATCTACTGTATCCACCTCTATATTTGTCCACCCTTCTTTCTATCTATCTATCTATACGATCCATGCATATCTATCTCTGATAGTAATTAACAATCCTTTTCTATGTAAAAAAAAACATTTTTTGCCCACTTAATATCATCTCTCTATCGACGAAACCTAACCACCAATCCCTACAAAAATCATGCAAAAAACCACGGGCTTTAATTATTTACTTAAAACTGCACGCAAAAAAAAGGCCCTGTGTTCTCCGTAGTGTGCAAAAGGCAGCGCTTGCAAAAGATTTAAAAAAAAAAACGCTTTTATTGAATTAAAATGCGCACAAATATTTGACCAAAAATAAATATAGCAAAGCGTCCAGAAAAAAAAAAGTTGGAAAAATAAAGGTATGAAATCTCTGAAAGTTAAAGGAAAAAAAAAGTGAAGAGAAAGCAAACGATTTCAGTTAGGTCACGTGATGAGGAAGTGCGGAACTCAGCCGGCAATGCTTACAATCGCGTCGCGTTCTGCATTTAAAAAATTGTAAAAAAAAAACTTTTGCGTATTTTTAAAAACTTTTTTCTTCTGAAGGGGGCGGAATGTTTTTACTATTACCATCTAAAATTTTGGAACCGAGAGCTCAATACTTTTTGCAGGATAGGTTTCGAAAAAAACTAAACCCGGAAAAAAATGCAAAATAAAGGTTTTTTAAAAAATTTATAAAAAATACAAAAATTGCAATATCTTCAAAATTTTTTCAAACATCATATTTAAAACTAAATTTCCTACATTATAGTACAAAAAATATTTGTGTGGTGCGATTGGTTCGGGGTCTGTGAGGTAAAAAGTACTAAAAAGTGCAAAAAAACGCATAAAACATTAAATAACTTTTTTTCTAATAAAAATATCAAAAATCGAAGCCCGAGGTGCACTTTTTCAGCAAAAACTGCACCAGTATACCAAATTTCATCTTTCTAGGCCTTACCGTTTTCCTGGGATGCGCGCCACAAACACACACACACACACATTTTATTTTATTATATGTATAGATTATTTGAAACAAAGAAAATTTTAAATTCGTTTAGATATTATTGTGTTGCGCATTGAAATTTTGTGGAACATTCAGCTTCATTCTGTCATTTTCTGTCTGGGAATTATTTATGTAATTCGGTCTCTCAATTGGAGAAGATACCTTGCTACTTCAATAATTGATCTGAGTAAAAAAGTTGCTACTGTTTAAGAAATGTAATTGATTTTTCCAGGGGTGCCCCCCCCCCCAAGAGCAAGAGCACACCCCTCCCTCCCGAACACTACAAAGACCCCCCAAATTGGATGATCCCTCTAAAAAAAGAGAAATTATTCCTTGAACCCCCCCCCCCCCCGAAAAATTTCATGGCATATTCTGCGCCATGACCCCCCCCCCCCCTCCTCCCACAGCCGGGATGAGCACTCCTGATAATTTTGCTTACAGACCATTTTTCATTTCTCCAAACTCATAAAAATAATGGCAAGTGCTATTTTGTCACATTTTTCACAAATTTAAAACAAAACTTTAGCAATTATTAAAGCTCCGTTGTGGCGTTATATAACTATAATTCAGGGCAGAATTTGTTTAAAAAACTATTAGCTGTTTAAAAATTTTGACCAGCATTTTAAAATTGGAGCAATGCTGCATTAAAAAAAATAATAAATTTTCGTGTTACTTTAAATTTTCCAGAAATTATTTGATAAAGGATAGTTTGTAATGGATGAAAGTGTTCTAAGATATTCTCTCAGAAGTGGCATCTAATCCCCCCCCCCCAAATAGTTATTTTTTCATGCAGTTTTCTTTTGTAACGTTTTTGTTGTTAATTGAGGCGAAAGTTTAAAAAACGAAGAAACGGTGCGACAGAAAGAAATCAGATTTAAAAAAAAAATACAGAAAGAAAGAAAAATATTTGCTTACCAATCGCAAATTTTCCGCGCTACAGTGACATGGAAATTAAAAAAAAAAAATGATTTTTTTCGCACTATTCTGTTAAGCATTGCATTAATGTTTTCGGCCGTACTTTTTGATAACACCTATAACAAATGTTAATTCTGATTAAATTTTGTAATTAATCTTTGTTTCTATCAAGAATGTTTTATCAATAGTTTCTAGCATTTGCAAATCGCTCAAAATAATCCAAACGGCCGTCGTCCATTTTGTTTGCTCACAAAGGAATGATGGGAAGGAAATCTAGTTTTAAACCGTCGAAGTTCCGGTCACAAGCCGAGCTCTGGAAGTGGGCTTTCTTCGTTGGTTCTGTGACCGAGTTTAACGTCAAACCGGAATGGAGAATAGAGTAGTTTTTCAACTTCGAGGTTTAAGCCTCGGTCCGAGTTTTAACCGGAGTGGAGACTACCAGAGTAAGCAGGAGAAATGGGCAAAATAAGGGAGTCTCACGTGAAAAATGGGAGAGGTGGCAGCAGGGCTCCTCCGAAGAGCTGACGGCCTCTGGGGCTGAAGTTTCCTGGTGCCCCCCCCTTATACACACAGAAAAATCAAGTTAGTTATAGTATCAGTGCATCATACGTGTGAAAGAGTACCTGCATTTTCTACATATTAATGAACAGAGCAATCAGATTGCAATGCATAATACAAATTAAAACACAAGCAATGAATCTGTTTCTAATTTTTGTGAAACATTAATGCCCCAAAAACTGAATGAAAAGTAAAATATTATCCCACAAGATAAAAAACAAACAACTAAAACTGAATTAGTTACTTATATTGATCAAACTAAGAAGACAAATAAATAATTTGCAGATTATAAATGGAAAATGTGTTTATCAAAGTAAATTGAAGTATGAATGAAGTATGAAGTGAAAAAGGGAGGCTCTTGAAACAAGCACTGAGACCACTAGTCTATTGTACTGTCCCCGCTTTGACCACTAGTAGAGCCCAATAACCGAAACGAATTTCAGTAGTTGCCTCACCAATATTTTAGACAGTTCCCAGGGCTCCACGAAGTGGTATCCTAAGTGTTTAAAACTCTGAGCAGAGTAGAAGTCACATTCACGCAGCACATGAATTGAGCTCTCATCAGCCATATGGCATCTTCTACATGATGGATTGTCGGTAACACCTATCAGATTAAGATACCTATTAAGAGTGTCCAGTTAGCTTACCGCTTATGCCTTGTTCTAGGCAGTTATTTACACAAGCCAATATGCTAAAGTTTCTACCAGGTAGACAGTAATAAGCTTCCCTAGTGAGAAGCACAGATTTGTGTTGTTGCTGCTGCAATATGCACCAGAACCAGTTCTAAATGCTGTCTTGGAACCATCAAAGTAAATTACATCAAAATTAAATTTCGATCTGAACTCATTCAATGTTCTTTTCAAGAGTTTTTTAGTTTTACTTGTACCAACTTAATACCCGCTTTCATAGATGTTAGAAACAAATACCTGTGTAAGTTGACCACCTGCGGTGCACTACTTTAGTGGTCAACTTACAGAGGTTGATTTATATAATAAAGGCTAATTCCATGCCTGAAAAAAGAGGTCAACTTACAAGGGTGGTCAACTTCACAGGTTTTACTGTAGGTCATTCTTTTGATCAAATATTTTTAAGTTTCAGGGGAAAGCCCCCAAATACTCAACAACATCAAAAATCACTCAGAATTGCGTTTTTGGAGCTTTAATTTCGAAAAATTAATGGCCCTAAGATAAAAAAATTTGGCCTTATAATTGCATTTAAGACTTGAGTTAAAGAAAATATCCGGGCATGGGTCCCAATACCGCCTTTTTTTAATGTCACAAGCATTGGGTTGTTTAAACGTCTTTTACAAAAAATTTAAGTGGAATAGCCCATGAATGAAAAACATTGCTTAATTTTTTTAGGCCAAAATTTTGAAAAAAATTCTAGGAAAATGTTCCAGATCCTCCTTTCATAAAACATTCAAAGTTTGTGTAAAGTTGCATTTTTGAAACTTCAATTTCACAGACTTACAGAGGGGAGAAGGAATCGATTTCAATCTATTTTTTAAATAATCGATCGGAAAGTCTCTGAGCTCCCTTCTTTACCCTAAAAATAATGATCACGGCCTATAATGAAGTTTTTAAGGCTTCAATTTCTAGAAATTTCCGCTGAGACCCCTCTATGTTTTTTCCCCATATAGCATCTACAAAAAAGTAGAAAATTGGGGGGGGGGGGGGGGTTCAAACTAAAAATTTCAAAGTTCAAAGTTTCAATTTTCTGACCCCCCGCCCCCTTTTTTTCTATCAGATCAAAAAAAAAAATTTTTTTTTTGTTTTTTGTTCCTTCAATGTGCCCCCCCCCCTAAAACTTTTTTCTGGTTACGTCACTGCAGGCAGGAGCAGAATTCCAAGAAATTTGGCGGGAACTAGACAAAGGAAAAGTGCCTTTTGTTTTATTCCAAACAATTATCTTCTCAGAAATTGTATCTGCTTCAATGATACAAAGGGAACGAATGTTTTGGATACTGAGAGAGAGGAATATTTGCATGCCTTAGGAAAAAATAGAGAAGCATTGCAGTGATTCTCTATTTCGTATGTCTATAACCATCTATGATACGCAAAATGAGGGGCGCCCGGGGCGATTCCCCCCTCCCTTGGGACGGCCCTGCTTGGCAGGGTAGCAGTGATAATTCAAATCGCTGGTCATTAATTGAACTGTCATTTGTAGAGAATGGTTAAGTTGGGTCATCAATTATACTGTTCTCTAAGTCAAAATCCTCAGAATTCCTAAATAGGATTTTGGGAGGGGAACATTCCCTCCAGTTCCTGGGATCCACGCCTGGCTGCTCCAATAAATTCGCTTTACTAGAAGAAAAGTTGACTCAACTAAGTTATGTAAGGGAACACAATGAAAAATGCCAGCCAGTTCATTCAACAAACCACTTTGTGTGTAAGAGGTTTTAGACTGCAATAGGTACAGTACACAAGCAGCAAATTTTAAAACATGGCTTGAGAGTAATACTGCAACAGGGTGGCGACAGGAACTGTGAAAAAAAGCTCCCTGACTTTTCCCTGATTAAGTTCACCAAATTTCCCTGATTTACGTTACCAATGATAATGGTTTTCTTTCTTTGCTCTACTTGAAATCCATTGTATATTTGTATAAAATGCAGTATTTTAAACGTTTTAAGTTGTGTAAAGTTGTTGAACTAAAGATACCTATATTTTAAAAAGATGCTACTTTAATAAAATAATTTAAAAAAAAAAAAGAATTTTTTTTCAGGGGGAAAAAAATCTACAAAACAGTACATTAAATTTTTATACAATGGAAAGATTATAGAAAATTAAAGAAAAAAAAATACTTTACTTCCAGAAACCACTTAGCATAAGAATTTTAAGAAACTATTAAAATTACTCTTAAAAACATATATGTGTCTTTATGACAGAACTAAAAAGTAATTGAAATTTTTTTGAACTAAGTTTTCAAACAGTATAATAATTGTTGCAAGAATAACAAGTAATAGTGAAAGAATAGAAGTAATGTAGTTATTCTTATATAACTAATTGACATATTTACGCAAAACAGATGAAACCATTTGACATCCATTCATAGGGAGCTTTTCTCTAATCAAGAACATAGGTTTTAATGAATGAATACAGCATTTTAACAATAAAAAATAAAGATATTTACTTAAGTACACAAGTTAACTCTATTTCAAATGATTTTAGTATGTAACGAAAAAAAATCTTAGATTGCTTTTGTAACAAACAACTTTGAAATGCAAGGATAAAAAAAAAGAAAAAAAAAAGAAATTAGTTAATTTTGAAATACATAAAAGATGAATACAACTTGGTTATAAAATTAAAGAATTACTTAAGTCTGAAGAAAAGAAAACCTTTATAATCTGCGATGACAACAAATAATATAATGGCAAAAAACAAAGTTTTTTGTATTGAAAGTTCAATTTTAGCAATTAAATTAAAAACCCTAAGAAGTAATAACTTTTAAGCTTTTATAGTATTAATTCAAAAACCAAAGATTTCTTCATGAAATCGTGATTACAGCACTTAATTACTTCGAGACAATGGAATAAAGGCAAAGGAGCTAAGACGTTAATGAAGGCTTCCTCTTTGCCTGTATAGTTGTTTATTTTACGTAGCATTGAAAGCGTAAAGGAAATTTCAAGCTAGGTAAAATAAACAACCTAACAGACACAGAAGCAATCTTAGGAAGTTCATCCTGTGGTTAATAAGTAAGATTCAATACTTTGACGTTGAGGGAAAAAGATGCACAAATATGCAGCAGTATAAAATCGCACCTTATTAATTTTAATTTTTTTCAAACATATAATTGGCGGAAAATGCGTAGGGAATTACAGTACTTAATTTTGTAAAGCAAAAAAAAAAAAAAAAAAATTTTTTTTTTCTTCATAAAATCAATTTTCCCTGATTTTTTATTATTTTTTCAAAATTCCCTGATATTTCCCTGATTAATAAAGTTCCCTGACTTTTCCCTGATTTCCCTGATCTGTCGCCACCCTGTGCAACAGAGATATATTTCTCAAACTCTTCCTTTTTACAAGCAAAAACTGTAGGCCAAAAACCTTTTTTCATCTAACTTCCTGTAATGCCATGCTGAAACAGTAAAAATAGGTTTTTGATGAAGATTGGGATTGAATACAATGAGAAAGTTAAGTTTACTTTTTACTATACCTATGTCACACAATTTTAAGCAAAAAAAAAAAAAAGTCAGCTAACAATTTTGGGTTAAATATTCCACTGATAGTTGAGATTTGATATAGAGATAACTAAATTCTGCTTACCTGTCAAATTTATTATATCTTCTTTTCTCCTTATTTTTTCCAAAAGTTCGTTCAATATGTAAATTGTTCTCCATTATTTTGCCTATATTTAAAAGTTGTCTTATCCGTTTCTATCACATCACACTCGGTTTCCAATTATTTTCATTCATCTGCCTTTCTTGTTCCTGAATCCTTTTTATATTACTTTTCATACCCCCCCCCCCTCTAAAACTAAGAAATATACCAAAACAAGACTCCAAAACTATCGAAACACGGAAAAAGTCGCTCCTCATGTTGACAAAGATCAACTTTTAACAACCTTTAAACGCTATTAGCTTAATAAAAATTCCTTTCCTCAAACATTTCATACTTTAGCGATAGATTGGTTACAAAAAACCCGCTGCTGTCGAGTAGCTAAATGCCGAGAGTCTCCTATTCTCTGTGACGTCATTCGAGCTCATAAACAAGCCATTCAAGTGGTTAAAAAATAAATCAATTATAAAGCTTCCGATCAAATTTCATCTGGTGCCGAAAATTAGCAGCTTTATATTATTTACAGATCCCAGAATCTGAAAAATTAAAGGTGAATCCAGGATTTTAATGCTCACATTACTGTTCTACAATGTTCAAAATATACGTGTGTAGCTTTACTTGAGTGAGTCCATTCCTATTTCTTTAACTATCGCGTAATTATATCAAGAACATGTGTTCCGGTGTGCTAAAATTCCATCCTGACACTTTATTTGGGTCTTTTATAGTTATTTTTTCTGTTAAATCGATGATTCCAATCACAACGTTATTGAAAAACAACACTTTAAGACAAGGCAAATGTTTAAATTGTGTAAATTAAATTTTTTTAACGATAGATCTCTGTATTCGGTTTGGCGCGATCAATTTCGTGCTTGGCGACGAGTGGAAGTAAACAAAACATACAACACTTGTGATGTGAAGAGATCTTAACTTGTGATTTGTATTATCAATGCTTTATGCTGCGGAAATTTTTATTTTAAATGAATGTGACTTGATATTAAAACCCATTTTAACTTATGTTTTAATGTTAAGGTTTTTATTTTTCCTGATCATTTCTTAGACCAAAATTGACTAATGTATCGTTTTTCATGTTCCTTCAAGCAATCTTCACTTTATGCAACGTAAGTATTTACAGTGTCAAATTTTTGTTTTTTGAAAGGAGATGCAGAGGAAATAAAATGCTTATAAATTATAGGATTTTCAGTGCTTGCTGGCAGTATCTTTTAATAACATTTTGATTTATGGAAACGTTTTTTTATCATATTCTGCTAAATGTTTATTAGTTAAAATTTGTTAAAAAAAATGTCAGTTCGATTATGAAATTAATGTGACCACATGAATTTGCCAAAGCGTTTGAGGTGGATATGAAGTACAACACTTGCTTGACACACAGTACAGTTTTTATCGATTTTTTAGGTTGAGCGAGCCAATTTAAAATGTATTGTTTTATTAAAAATTTAATGAATTGTAGGTAGTTTTGGTTATTTTGGTAATTTACTCTTTTTTATTCAACAAGCATGCCAGTCGCTGTGTGTTCCATCATAAACAGAAAACTGAGGTGTTCTAAGTTCGGTTCAAGTAGTGTGTTGGTACATTTTATTATGCTCTAATTAGGGTTTACTAATTTTTAGGTTGCCTTGTTATTTCCTTTACCTGCTATTTCTTCATCACCTGAAGAATCAAGTGCATGCTATCACCCCACTTCAAGTTCGTAAAAATTTCTATTTTTATTGGGAAAATGATTTTTAAATAATTATGCCATGATTGATACATAGTTAAGTTTTAACAAGTTTTGAATTACCTTTGAGGTAAATACTGTTATCATGGGTTTTTGAGATTGTAAAAGTCCTCCCAGCCACAAAGCTCTTGTTAGTCAGAAATTAGGTACATTTAAAGTTTTGCGGGTTGAAATATCAATACTTTTATAATAAAATGCTGAATCAAAGATTTTTTAAGTGAAACTTTTTATGCAAGGGCTTTGAAGTTATATCCAACCTTTTTGTGTGATGAAAAGTGGTGGGGATAAGCAATGTCAGTTAGAAGGAAAATAGTGGCTTGCTTGCCTTCAGATATTGGAGGAAAGTGAGACCTTGCGCTCTTCTCGCTTTCTTTCTCATTTTGTATGGTTGCATGTACTACGTTTAGGCAGCGCGGAGATCAATATGTACATTTGTAATTACTTACTTTAGTTATCGTAAAGAGATCATTTCTCTTCTTAAGAAGGAAGAAGTTGATCATTATAAGTGGACACATGTATATAATTTTATGTAAGAAAATGAATAAGAAATACTATCTATTCAAAAATGTTTGATGAACAATTAACATGTTTCGCGTCTATCGTGTGTCATTATGACACAACCCGTTTCTTGGAATCAAACGTTAGAAGAATTCTACTCTTCTAGATCAGCAGAAAAATAAAGTACATGAAGCTTTCACCCCACATCAATTTCTTAAAAATTTCGATATTTGGTGGAAAAATGATTTTTAAATAATCCTATCTCGATTAATGTGGAGTTAAATTTTAACTAGTGTGGCACTTTAAAATAAAGGCTGTCATAATGGGTTTTTGAGATTATCCGTAAAGATCAGGGTTCGAAATATCAGATATTTTGATATATATTGGATATTTTGATGTTTATCCGATGTTTTCAATCAATGCAAAATAAAGTCTTTAGTAACTGCTTCCTTAAATCAGAGTTATTTATTTTCTTATATTATTATTATAATGCATCAACTTTAAAAGTAATTTTTCTTTCATTATTTATATTCATTTATTACATGTTTATGATTTTGCCTCACCCACTCAAAAAGTAATTCAATTGCATCCGAGTTCATTTCAACCACTCATAAAAATAAATGTATAAATAAACAAATATTCAATTTATCAGAGCTTATCTTAATTTGTTAAAGGCTTTAGAAAATCAATACTTTTGTCAGGAAATAGAACATTGAAATAAAGGGGAATTCAAATGCTCTAAGACAATGGTGCTCAACATACGGCTTTCAAAACTGATTCATGTGGCCAGCTGAAATGTCAGGTATAGATAAATGAATTTACTAAAAAATGTGGCTTTATTTTAAAGAATTTAAATTCAAGCATCAGTATATTGCATTCTCTATATTTTTACTTCACTTAAATTTATAGATTAAAAACAAAAAAAAAACTGTTTATAATTGATTTCTACAGAATGCACTCACATTTTTTCAATCACAATCACAAGTAAGCACTTTGATTAGGTGGTGGCATTCACGTAAAAGTTTAAAATAGGAGTTCAATTTTTTTTTCCGCAATCTTGACTAAAACCATTAAAAAAATTAATTCATAGTTTTCTGAAAATTACTCAGGACTGCTGAAATAACACTTTCTGGAAAAAAATTTGTTCAATATAACTGTGCCATGTGATTTCGTAATAGGATTTGTAGGACCATAGGAGCTATTTGTTGGTCAGAAAATTTAAAAAATATATTAATATTATTAAAATAATTGGAACTTGAACAACGTGCCTCACTGTCCAACATACCCCACCTACCCCTACAATTTTGCTGTGGATATTCCTAAGTGAAATGCAGAAAAAACAAGCAAGTTTTCTCACGGTTCCTATAAAATTTGGAATCACGAACAATCATTACTTATTTTAGTCATCATAAACTGATGATTTCTCTTCTTAAGAGCAAAGATGATGCACACTGAAAAATATGTACATAATATTATGTACATAAATGAATGAAAAACACAATCTATGCTAGTCAAAAGAGATTGATGAATTAAAATATTCCCTGTAATATGTGTTTTACTTTTTCATGTATTTTTAGAACACCCTGTTATTTGAAATTAAACTTTACAACACACTTGATGCAAAGTAGCTGAAATACAGCTCTATTTCAATTAAAGTGTGTTTATTTATTTTCCATTTATAATTTTATGAACTACTTTAAAAAACATTCCTGCCAATTCAAAACATCAGTCGTATTGATGATTTAGCACATTTGAAGAGTTTTACTTCAGCTTTTAAATTTATTTGTCCTTAATGTTTTTTAAGTTTCTTCCAGATATTCTGCAACTTAAAGAAAGCTCAACTACTAATTGAATTGTATCCCTGATGCAGATGTTCTAGAAAACTCATGATAATATTGTACTGTTTGCTTAAAAAATTGTATAATAGAATGATCTCCAGTATTAAGTTTACAAGGATGTGTAGAAATCATTTTCGAAGTTTTCTTAGCTTTACAGCTTTATCAAAACTAATTTTAATGAAGTTGTTTTAAAAAAATAATAATAATTTTCCATGCCATTCATGTTTGTTATGTTGAAAACTTCAGGAAATTTGTTGCCGAAATGGTCTTTGGACTTTCAACAACGACATACAAATCAACGAAAATTTTGTGTTTAAATGCTAAATAGTGTAATTAAATGAAATTTTGATCTTCTTCATACAGACAATGCTGTATTTCTGATTTGTTACGCTTATTGTCAAATTTATTATCATTCATTTGTATAATAATATTGAAATGTAAAGAGGTTAAACAAACAATACTTTTGCAACAGAAATTTTGAAATAGTAGCTGGAATTCTGTTTTGATTCTCTAAATTTAGAGTTTTGAATTTGTTTTGTAAATCAAGTGCTTTCTTTAGGTTTATGCTTGTTTGTCATGTAAAAATATTGTTTTCAATTCAGATTTATAATAAATTTTTTGGTATTTAAGGCAAGGCTAAAAAATTTAGGTATACCTAAAATTATGAAAGATGTATTTAGGTTTGTTTATTGTTATACCTTATTTCAGCGTTAAATGAACAGTTCATTTCTGCTTATTCTGTTCCTGTAATTATCCAGAACCTCCCCCCCCTCTCAAAAAGAGATTTTTCTCCCCACTTAAACTACAGGACAGAATTTGAATAACTGCAAATAGCTCCAATTTTGGAAGGGATTGGTAGCAAAGCAACTGTTATCTTAGTCCACTTCTGACTGTCAATGCACCTATTCTGTTTCTGACTGAGTTCTGGAAGCATTTTTCAGGATATTAGAACATACGTCGTGTTCTTCCATCCATGATATGGAGTAATGAATGGAATAACAATCTATATGAAAAAATCTGAACAAAAAAATTCAGTTTATTTCAATCAAGGGAGTTTTTTTTCATATAAATTCACTTCCTAATAGTATAAGAGAAAATAAATTACAAGCATCAGTATATTTTGCCCTGTCTAATCGAAACTCCCTGATTGAGTAAATGGGAATAAAGCCTATAACAAAATTTATTTTCTTTATGTTTATAAGTGACTGAAAATTTTGATTAAACTAATGTTTTGTCCATAATTATTAATTTTAGGAAATGATACTTTGGAGTAAGAAATTTTTAAAAATTTGGTAATGATAACTACATTTTGAACATCTAAATATTTTGACGTTACGTTGCATTTCAGAAAACACAAAGATTAATCTTTGCCTATTTTGTTACTTAAGCAGTTATTGATAATAATAGTTTGTCCCAAAATCTATAAAAACTACAAATCCTGTTTCGGTACCCTGAATTTGAGTTTGATTGCCTAGTTGAGAAAAATGTCTTTGTTTCCTCGTTTTTTCCTTGTGTAAAAATGTTGGAAATTCTGTGTTTGAAATAAAGTTTACAGATGTAACAACACCAAAAAATAAATTGAACATTAGAGACTTTGGTTGTAATTTTTATGTGGTAATGACCTGAACTGTTAGTATGGAATGAATGAGTTTTCTTCATGCTAAGTTGTATTTAAAATCCCTGTCAAAATTAAATGTAAACATTGCTTTTCCACGAACATTAAAAATAAGTACAAGTCCTCTACTGGTGTTGGGAATGATTTTTTTCTTTGTTTCATTAAGAAAGTGTCTACTTTCTTTTCTTTATAAAATTGTTTTGATTTGAAAATATTGTTCAAAATGTAAGTAATAGATGCACGATGTGATACAGAAAAATAAATAAATAACAATAGATACATTTGTTTCTTATTCATATGAGTTGAAAATAAGTAATGTTTCAAATTACACCCCCTCAACTCCTCAATTTGTTTCTGAATATTTCTATCTACATCAAATTAAAGCAATAATTTTCAACTTTATTCAAATTAATATTTTAACCAAGAGTGCCTACTGAACCACTAAAATATTTAGAGGTTCTTGGTATTCTTTCTTTCTTTCTTCTTTTTTTTGGGGGGGGGGGGGTTACCTCGTTTTGACCATCTACCTATTTCTAGTATTGAACTTGCAAATTTTCCTTTGCATATTTATCTTTCAAATTTTTAATTTAATGTTTAACTTAATCACATTTAAATCAGAAAATTGTACAGGGTAAACGTAAACATGCAATTTTTTTAATAGCAAACCATTTTTATTAGTAATATTGCTTTTTAGATGGTTACAGGAAATATTTTTAGATTTAAAACTCTTTATAACGCTTGCCTTTCCCCAAAAAAAAAAACAATTTCTAATGTGCATTATCTGTCGTTCATTTATTTATTTTTATTTTGTTACCTTTTTTTATCTCTTCATTTATTTTATTTATTTTGAATCAATTAAATTCTAATACATGGAGGTGAGAATTCACATGCTGCGAACCCCCCCCCCCCAAAAAAAAAAAAAATTACAAAAAAAAAAGGCAGATTAAATGGATATATTTTTGCTGAAATTAAAAAATAATAAATTATTCCTTACTTTTAACTGTAAAAGGCATGTGACAGCAAAGTTGCACTTTTTGAAGATTAGCCCATTAGTGACTGAAGTTTTTAATTAAACTAATGTTTTGTTAACCTCTTAACTGCGTAGCCCGAGCTGAGCTCGGGGTGAGGTTTATGTACCTTTAACTGTGTAGCCCGAGCCCCTTGAGTAGGGGCAGTGGACTTTCCTGCAGTACTCGAAGCAACTAACCGCGGGTGTCTTAAGATAAATTCCGAAAAAAGGAGCAACCGCGAGTAGGTGGAGAGTCAGTTGTCGATCTAATTTATTTCCGCTCACTGGACAGGCGCACGTGTTCGAGAGCTATGAGTAAGTTCATCCTAACGCTGCTTGAAATGGATGTGTACTCAGAAATTGTGTATTTTTAGATTGAAATTAGGTACTAAAAATGAATATTCTCGCAAAATGCTGAAAATGAAGTTTTCATTATAATTAATTATCAAATACAAAAAGATCTGAATTAGAAATCTTAGTCTGAAATAAATATAAAAGTATAACTAGCGTCCCAGCATAAAATCTTTATTAATCTGTTCAAATATAAATAACCTGTCAATTATACTTTTTCAAAAATATCATAAATTTAATCTCTCTTATAAAATGAAAGTTCATGGCACTAGCGTCCCTAAGAACTCTAAGTGACACTATTGTCCGATGGAATATGAACTTAATCTAATAATGTGGGTTATTTCATGTATCTCTTTTTTTTATTATTAATTCTTTTCAATTTTTTGCGTTAAATCCGGAATTGAGAGGAATATTTTCTTGTCACACAACACAGTTCCGTAAAATTAAATTTTTAATATTTGCAAAAAAGATCATGCTTACAAGTGGTTTAAAATAATGAAATAAAAGCACCATTTTGGTTTTAAAAAAATGCGAAGTCCCCCCCCCCCCCCAAAAAAAAATGCTGTCATCTGTTTTGAAGTTACAAGCCCGTTTTTCAAAGCAAAAAGATACAAGCTTATTGGTATAAAATGCATACTTTTCCATTAATTAAATTATTTTTTATGAAGTATGTAATACCATCACGAAACTCTTATGCTTTATCAACTCTTGAAGAGGAAGTATGAAAGGTTTTTAGAGCAAATTCAATGTGTTCAGAGTACTCCCCTAAACATTCGAGGTAATCTACAATACTTATCACTTAAAATTAATCCTGAACTTGGACTGATATTTGCAATTCAAGTCTTCTGAAATATATTTATTTACGAACTGTTACGACAAACCCCTCTCAAGATAAAATTCTAACTTGTTATACCGATATCTGTTTTGAGCTTTTCTTTTCTCTACAGAATGCCTTTCCGTCAAGATCTTAATAAATTTTCTATTATGAAATAAATAAATATCTGAACTAAAAAGTAAATGGGGAAAAAATCAACAACTTTGGAAACAGCACAAGTTTACCAAAAACTCCAGTTACATGTTTCGGGAAAGGAGGGGGGGGGGGGGGGGGCAAGGAAGACCTTTTTCATAGAAATTTTTTTTAAACTTAGATATGGACTTTATTGGATGTTCTGATTACCTTATAACATTCAAAGCTCACATCTTCTTATATTACAAGTTTCTCATTGCAATTCTCCTCTTCACTGCAATACCCTTCTATCTGCACCTTTTTTTTTTTTTTGCAAATTAGTGCTGTTTTAAACGATGTTAAACTTATTAATCACCTAGTGCTTCAAGTTTTTATTTAAAAATAGAAAAATATTACATATTGCACCTTTTATGCAAATGTTTTCAAAGGAAAATATTAATTATTTTAAGATGAAATTGCGAAACGCTTCTCATACACCTGGTAAAGCTCGAATTGAAAAAACTGCAGAGAAATATGATGCATTATTATATATGCAGGGTGTCTCAGTTAAATGTTTCAGAGCTCCTAGGAGGGGTGGGATGCATCCTGACGACTTGAAATTATATCACATTGCGGGTCGGAAATTCTTTCTCTACCCGAGAAATTCGACATATGCCAGAAGTATTGTGCGAGTTTTGTTGGCAAAAAAAAGAGCATTAAATTTAGATTTAAAATAAATATCTAGTACGTTTTTCTCAAATTTTGAGTTGTGTCACTTTCCTTGCAAGAGTGCGAGAGATAAAGATATAATTAGAGAGAACATAAGCAGCTGGTGCACAAAAAAGTTGGAGATACCTGAGGGGAGGGGGGTAGGTAGACGGTGCCTGTACAGTGTACAGGTGACTTTTTCTAAAATTTAATTTTAATGTTATTATTGATTAACAGACCTTTTCTCAAAATGTCCGGGGCACGACCTCAAATATTGGGACTAATGGTCATATGGTACTTCTTTCAATTCGATGCTACATTTTTTAATTTTTATAAAATAATAGGAACCTTTTCTTTTGAAAGAAAAGAGGGCAGTTGTCCCCCATACTAGTCGATTATAAATATATGTAAACAGAGAGAGAATCTAGTTGGACGTTTTTATTTTATTACAGAGTCAGCTGAATCTAAACTTGTGCGGCGTTTTAGTTTGTGTAAACTAAACCTAGTGAAAAAAAATCGTGGCCTAACGTGAATCAATTAAATGTATCAATCTGCAATGATGTAGTTTAAGAGAACGAAGGGGAAGGGATGCTGCCCCCCGAAATATTTGAATTTCTATGGTAAAAATAATGCAAATTGTTACGTAAAATCGTTCAAAACCACCTTTACTTATGCTGTTGCTTTTTGTGGTCCCAAACCCCAAGTTGAGGCTAGTAGTTTTCCTTCTAATCAATATGTTCTTCCTGTTTTTCTTTTTTTTTTTAAATAAGATTTAAAAAGGAGCAGTTATCACATCGGGTCACTTTTACTATTATAGAGTGACAAGGTAGAAAATACAACACGTGTGTGTGAGCTTTTGCACCCCAAAAAGATATCTATTCAGAAAGGCTTAGAATCCGATGCGAATAAAAGACTTCAGACACTCCCAAGAGAGATAGATGAATACGGAAACAGGTTCGCTGTCGTATCAGTGCATTCCATTAGCCCTACTTTCTTTGCCACAAACACAATTGTGGAATGTGAAGTTTTATAATAGCAAGATTCACTAACAGCTGGTGAATTTGAATAGAAAATCTTAAGTCAAAAAAATGTCAAAAAATAAATAAATAAATAAAATAATAATAAATTTAATCAATGATAAAAAAAATCATTAAATAATACAGTAAAATCTCATTGTAGTGAATACCCATGCAAAGAAATTTCCATTTCAACGAAATAAATATTAAATCCCATTTTTACTTCCTTTTACAAAAAAGGAAGTATTGTATTCGCGAAAAAATTTTCACTCAAAAATCGCCCTTAATTTCCATTTTGCTCACCCCCAAATGAATGTTGAGTTTTTTTTTTTCGATTCGACCACATGCGGAAAAGTGCCTAAGAATGTATAGACACGCGAAATATCCATTTTGACCATCACCGAGGTAATTACAACGACTTTTCTCGTGACGTCTGTATGTATGTGCGTATGTGTGTATGTGCGTATGTATCTCGCATAACTCAAAAATGGTATGTCCTAGAAAGTTGAAATTTGGTACATAGACTCGTAGTGGGGTCTAGTTGTGCACCTCCCCTTTTGGTTGCTTTCGGATGTTCCTAAGGGGGTCTTTTGCACCTTTTTGGGGGGAAATCATTGTTAATATCAATGCAAACTTAAGTGGTGTTACAATTTGGCAGACACTTGGCGATATATCGCTAGTCTTTTGGTCGCCAAGTTTTGTCGCCAACTTGGCGGAAAATTTGGCGATTTTTTTTTATCTGGTTTTAATTTGGCCATCGTTTTTAATATTTAGAGATTAAACTATTGAATCACATTAAAATTGCCAATAATGGGAAAATGACATTAAAATGGAGTAAAAGGAAGTCATGTGAGGCACACATCAGCTCGTTATTTCTGGTATACATTCAACAAAAGATGACTGGTTTTAGAAGAAATTGATCAGAGAATATTCTTACTTTTCATTCTGAAGCCGAAAAAGTAAAATATAGTTCTGCTATAGGAAAAAAAATATTTAAAATCAGTGAAACATAGTAAAAGACTCTAAGTTTCACGAACAGACATTATGTTTATGAGACCTAAGGAATAGTATTTCTTCCTCGTCAAAAGTATCATCACTTCACCAGTAAAAACTTGACCTGTCTCTTCACCACAAAACATCTTTAATGTAAAGTAAATTTCAAGTAAAGTTTATTTTAATATTTTCAGTTAAAGGTAAATGAGGTAATCCTGTATTGCGTTTTTTTTTTTTTTCTTTTTTTTCAATGTGTTTCAAATCAATATGTGCTGAAAAATTCTTTTTCCTTTTTTTTCCTTTAACACATTTAGTTCTCTTCCGGTAATACTTTCCATAAAATTAAAAAAAAAAAAATATCTGTTCGGAGTATCCGAAGATTCGGACATGCAAGGTTCTACTGCATATAGTAAACAATCTAGAATGTAAAATAAAAAATAACAACGTCAAAAAGCACGATTGCAGACTACTGCAGACACGTGTTTCGGCGTTACAAGGAACGCCTTTTTCAACGCAAAAGAAATGAGCTTATGGAGGGGAAAAGACATCCGAAAGCTCTTTTTTTTTTTTTTGCATTGAAAAAGGCGTTTCCTTGTAACGCCGAAGCACGTGTCTGGAGTAATCTGTAATTTGTGCTTTTTTGACGTTGTGTCACTTCTTATTTTACTTTTTGACACAAAGGTATTTATTTTGCTAATCTTGGATGTATTCAAAACGAAGCAATATTCCTACAATTCACGATATATTTTCAATAAATATGAACAAGAAAATTAAATGATGCTTTGATTATACACATAAATTGGATCGATATTAGGAAAAGAATACTTCTTATACGCTCTTTTCGTTATTCCCCTCCCCCTTTTATTCTCCTCCCTTTTAACAAATGTTGCAACCGAATCCAAGCAATTTAGTTTTTATCATGATCAAACTTTCACCGTCACTTGGGACGTTTAGCCATGAAGATGAAAAATTAAGAAACAAGAACAAATTTTAATAGTTTGAAAGAAGAAAGGATAAAATTACAAAAATGTATGCTTTCCCCTCTTACTTATATATACACGTATAATATATGTGCATTAGTTTAAACATATACTAACACAACCCAGATCTTTTTCGAGTACTAATTTTAATCACAGAAACTAGATTCTAATGCTCGTTCAAGCACGAATTCCCACGTTGATTCTTCTACAATAGTTCAGGTTTTCTTTTGAAAGGGGATTAATTCTTTGCTCTTGCTTTTCATGGGTGCAATGTCTAACTGATAAGGTGTATACTGGCTGCGCATGCGCACTTCACAGTAGCTACATTGTTGTATCTACAACGAGAAGGCCTTCATTCTTTGTTGAACATTCGATGCATTTAGAACATTTTCTTCTTAGCGAATACTTATATGCTTCATAATGTCAGACGCAGATTATTCGAGCAACGACAGCTCTGATTATAGTATTTATTCTAATGACCAAGAATCTTCTGATGAAGAAAACAGCGCAGATGACAATTTAGCCAAATACCCCCCCCCCCCCCTATCTCCGCCGAAAGAATAAGTACTCCCACGACCCGACAACGATACTTGAGTCGCTAGTCACCATCTTTATTTGTGGGCCCTCCCCTCCCCTGCTTGGTGGTTGGGTGGACCGGTACCAGTAAGGAGGAAAAAATTGCCGGTCCTCAGGGTTTTTTGCTCGTCCTCGATTTAAAATCTATATAAATAAAACAGTCAATATATATATACGTATGTGTGTGTGTATGGCGCCCTATATAAATCCACAGTTTACGTCGGATCTCGAACAATTTGGCAGGGAGGTACTTGAGCACCCAAGAAAGAACGTAAGGAGGTTTTAGAACGCGAAAAAAAAAAAAGAAAAACCAAACCGTTTGAATTCTAATAATAAGATCCAAAAATGGCGTTTTTCTATAATGTGAGGGCAAAAAGATACTCACAAAAATTAGAATAAAATATCCATGGAAACCACTGATTTTTCTGCATCATTTGTTCCAATGTCCCAAGGTGATTAGAACGTGAGTTACAACTGTTTTTAACTAATTTCAATCTTAAGATGTAGGTAAGCCTTCAATTTGAAATTCGTTGCTGCTTACGGTCATTGCTGAACAATGATTTTATAAAAATTAGTAGCGTGACGAAAATCATTGAGAAGAGAGATCTGTTGCCGTTTTTTTTTTTTTTTTTTTTTTCTCGAATATGAACCAGGGAGTAAAAGGAAGGAGACGAATCTCCATGTTAGCAGTTTGGCAACAAAATTCCACTTCCGCCAGAGGCCGCTACAGTGTCATCTCTCGCACTGCTTATATCTTTTCGCTCGTAGCGAAGCATTGTAAACAAGTGTGTTTTAAAAACTATCACCTGTATATTTGGAAGTATTAAACTACTTTCGCCATGAAAGCTGTTCAGAGAAGCATAGAATACTTTACTCCACCCTAGGTTTTTGGCATATTTTGCATTCGATGTGTTTAATTTGTGTTTCTGCTACGACTTTAGCGAGCATTCATTCTTGTTAGGTGTTGTGCAATTTGTGTTCTATTTTGTATATTGTTTTTGATATGGCTGTTCTGCTCATTTGCCATGAAACTAAAAATGATTTTAGCTGACTTTTGAAAACATTTTCTCCCAATAAAACCCGTAGATTACGATCCGGTTTTCGTAATTTTTCTGGGTACTATGCATTTGATTTTAAGAGTAAATGAGAGGACTTGATTTTAAAGTTATTCATTTAAAAAATAGAAAGAGAGTAGCAATGAACAACTAAAGTTTTGGAATTTAAATCACTAATTTTGTTTTCTTCTAGTTATATTTCCATGTCCTTTTTCTTCTTATTTATTAAAATTCACATATGCTTAACTTGAATAATAGAAACTCCACTGTAGTAGAAAAACTCAGGAACGCACTCATGTAGAGAATTCAATTGAAATTCAGATTGAACTGTTTAACATATAATTTTCATCAAAATATTTATGTTTTGCTTTTTTTTTCTTCAAATTTCACTTAAATCGAGCGCAGAGCAACAATTCCAAACTAAATGTAATACATAAAGTTTTATGTAAGCTTATATCACACGAAATTTATGTATGGGAGGAGGAGAAAGAAAGTAACTATGGTAAGTGAAAACGAAACACAATGTGATAAATATATGCTATAAACTAGATCAACGCTTGTAATAAATGGTACTTTCTTGTGACATTATTTGTAATTGTTCACTAATAACTAACGATAAACAATTTTTTTTTTTCAATATACAGAGTATTAATATTTTTTCTAATCGTTTTTAAAGATAAATCCAACGAAATAAAAAAGAAAAAAAAAGGTTATTTCAGCAAAAGTAATTAATTAAACAAAAACGAAACTAAATATTGGTGCACATAATACAGTGAAATATATTAAGTTATATGAGCTAATATCGCACGAAATTTGTGTGTGTGAGGGGGGGGGAGGTGCAGGATAAAGAAACTCGGTGAAACAGAACGAAATATTGGAATAAAAGAACCAAGTAATTATGGTAAGTGAAAACGAAATTTAGCTTGATAAATATAAGCAATAAACTAGATTAGCGAATGAATTGAATAGCGCTTTCTTGTAAGATTCTTTTTTAATTGTTCACAATTAATAACTAACGAAAAAGCAGTTTTTCTCAATGTTCAAAGTATTAATGATTTTTTTTTTCTTATCGTTTTTAAAAATAAATCCAACAGAAAAAAGGAAAAAAAAACCCGGCTTTTTCAGCAGAAGTAAACAAAAAAAGAAACTAAATATTGTTGCACATATTACTGTAAAATATTTAATTTTAAATGAGCTTATATCAAGCAAAATTTATGGGGAGGGGGAGAAGGTTGATTGAAGTAACAGAATAAACTTATTGGAGTAAAAGAATTAAGGAGAAAGAAGATCGAGGTAACACATTAAAGTAATTGGAGTAAAAGAACTAAGCAACTATGGTACGTGAAATCTAACTTAATGAAATTCATAAAATTAAAAAAAAAAATTCTAATGGCTAAAACACAGAATTAATGTCTAAATTCTAGAACAAATATAAGAAAGAAAGTAATTTTAGGTCCATCGTGATGACCGCGCGATATTATTGAGTTCCAACAAATTTTTCGCATCAAGGGCACCAAACTAGCTAACTGCCGGCATCCACCCAGTCGAATACTCGGGGTCGGTCAAGCGAAATCTCCTTTCCCTTTAAATCAGCCGAGCGAACTGCGAGAGATTGAACACTAGCGCCACCAGTGGCGATGGAATAATCCGGTCACTTTTTCGCCTCGCTGCCAAAGGAGATAAGCCTCCTTCCTTTTAGCCTCCCTGATATGAACAAAAAAATTCTACCTTTTGTTTTGAGGCTTTTTCAATAATTGGGGGATTTAAAAATTTTCTATTTTGGTAACTTTTTCTCGCTTCGTCAGGAAATTTTGAAGATTTTTAATATTATTTAGCCTGATCGTTTGACATAACTTTTATTTTCGAGGTAGACCGATTGAAGCCCAGGTGACGCAGCTATGAAATAAACAAATTAAAAATTCTTTATTCAAAAACAAATAAAGAAATAAATGTAAAAGTCTAATAATATCCTATGTAACGGTTTTTGCATGAATTTGGTGATTAATTTTCAAAATTGTCTGATTTTTCTCAAATGCTCACTTACTTATGGATAGTTGTTACAACAATTAGCTATCTACAACCTTTGCTATAAAATGTTTTGCAACAAATCTCTAATATGTAGTAAAAAAAAAAAAAAAAACTCGACTACCCACTAACTTTTTCCACAACAATCCGCAAGTCAAAAATTTCCCTTTTTTTTTTTTTGAGAAAAAAAAAATAAAAAGAAAAGGAGAAAAAAGGGGGGGGGGGATTCTCCGGTCAGATTAGATTTTTAGCAGATTTTTCAAGTTCTGCGAGTCATTTTCTTTTTTTTTTTCATATAAAAAAATAAAAATAAATAAGGCAAGAAAAAAAACTGACCGGTCCGGGAGTTCTTTTAAAAAGATGTTGCCGGCCCGCGGGTCAAGAAAGGTTGAAAGAAAAATCAATTTAGTGCTTAGGTATTATAGCAGTCACTGGCGTAATCAGAATTACCATCTGGGAACTGGGCCGTAGCCTACGGCTCCTGCTTTTGAAATGCTCCCAAGTGACTAAGATTTTGATTTAGCCAATGGCTAAATCCAGTGGCGCACATGACAACCCCGCGGTGCGGGGGGGGGGGGGGCGCAAGAAGTATGAGGGCGTACGTTCAGAAAAATAAGCACTATGTTGAAATTTACATTTTGCGGGGGGGGGGGGAGAGCATCAAAGTCTATCTACGCCACTCTCCCCATATTTTAGTCGGATCCTGCATTTGATTTTGATTTCAGCTACAGTTGAGGTAAACCTAACCTGACAGCGTCGTGATGTTATCATTAGGATCTGCTCAGCCTTCAAAATGCTGCCAGGTTAGGTTTGCCCCATCTACAGTTACATTTTGTAATCAAACTCTTCTTCAATTGTAAGTTTGTAGACGTCGGTTCCGAATGACAATATAACATATACGAAGCATTCAAGTTTATCGTTTAAAAAAATACAATCGCTATTGAATTTTTTGCCGGCTTGAAATTATTAATATAGAACAGGATAAATTATAAATGTTTCAGTCTGAATTTCATTGCTAGAAAACATTGGTTTTAAGTTGGTTGGAACCAAGGAAACAGTAGCACACCCAAGTAAATGGGTGTGACTCAAGTCATACGTGATGAAAGTTAATGCCATAGCTTTTGGCTACTATATTAAAATTTATGCAGCAAAACTACAAACCGTTAGTTTGTAAAAAAATAACATTGCTTATCATAGTATAATCATGTAGCAAATACTAAGCTTCGCAGTTTTAATAAGCAATCTAATTATCCATAGAATATAAAGAACTTCATGTTAAAGTTTGTGGTAAGGGAAAGTTATTTTAACTTCCATCATTTTTTTTTTTTAATCTTATTTTTTCAATTTTTAAATTAAATTGATTTAATTGCGCAGTTTTAAAAGTTGAACAGCAAATTTCAATATCTAAACTAGTTTGATTAGCATTTACAAAATATATAACGTCTGTCTGAATATAAGTAAATATTTCGGAATTTCGTAGTAAAATGCTTAGAGGTCCTTTTGAAGCTAGGAGAATTTCAAAATGGTTTCCAGAACAAACCTAAGAAAAGAGAAAGCCAAAATGAATACATTCCAGCTGTCATCATCAACCTACCCCTTGCACCTCAGGGACAACGTTCCCTCCCACTCTTTAGAAACCATCGCACGCTGGATCCCCATAATGGCTAGATTGATCAAGCAGAAGCTCCTTTGTAAAACGAAAAGAGTAGCAACCCAGGAGGTCCCGGAACCAAATGCATTGCTGGGAAGTGAACATTTCTCTTCAAAATGTTTACGCATAAAAGGACCTTTTTTCACGAAGAAGTTCTCACAGTAAAGAGGTTAAGAGTTAAGGGAAACGACACTTTGAAGTGAGAATTTTTAAACATTTTGTAATAATAAACATATTTTGTACATCAACTATTTTGAAGTTACATTTTATTTCAGAAAACACTAAGACTGTTTTGCCACATAAATATAATACTCACGATCATTTAATTTTAAATCCTGTCTTGGTACTCTGGTTTTGATTGCTTCATTAAAAAAATAATTTTTTTTCCGGATGAAAATGCTGGAAATTATGTGTTTTAAATAAAGTTTATAGATACAATAACACCAAAAAATAAATTGAACAACAGAGATCTGTGTTTACAACAACAACAAGATTACAACAATAAGATCATGCTATTGATCTGAAGACTTAGCATGAAATAAATGAGTTTTCCTTTTGCTAAATTGTTTTTAATTTTTAGTTTTTGCTTTCTCATAAAAATTCAAAATAAGTACAGTAATACCTCCTGTAAGGGACACCTCCAAATAAGGGACACCTCTATTTAAGGGACATTTTATCAGGTCCCAGTCCCTTTGAATTGGGACCTCCATGTATTTGCCTCTGAATAAGGGACACTCTATTTAAGGGACAGTTACAGCGGAAACTTAACAACAATTAATGTATAAATGTATCATACAAAGTTTTGAATTTACTGGAATTTTAGAATCTAAAATTCAACTAATGAAAGTTTGACACAAATGTTTACACATATGGATTGTATTGTGAAATTCTTGCTAAAATTTGCATGCATGTTTTCTTCTCTTAGCATTTCTTTCAAGTAGACTCACAGCCGAAGGATAATTAACCGCCCATGAATAGCTTCGAGTAAAAAACTTGAAATATGAACAATGATTGAAGTTTATATCATTTCAATTTTAAATTGCATGAAATCGAACAAGTTCGTGTACATTCATGTTCACAGTCATGGAATTACTTCAAAATAATTCATATATATCTTACAAAACTATACCATTGCATTTTTTTTAAATGAAATTTTATTTATTAAAAGAATAACATTTGAAATTTAATTACTTTTTATTTTCATTCAGTGTAATTGATCTTTAGCATTTTTTATAAATACTAATACAGTACAAAATTATACTGAGTTAATATATTGCATGCGTCATTTCATCCCCCTCCAAATAAGGGACACCTCTATTTAAGGGACAAAATTTCTGGTCCCCTCAGTGTCCCTTATTGAGAGGTTCTACTGTACAAGTCCTTTTTTGGTGCTCTGAATTGTTTTAATTTTGTTTCATTAAAAAAATGCCTACTACCTAACTACCTTTCATTCTAGTATTGTTTTGGTATAGAAATGTTGTTGAAACTTTTAAGTAATAGATATAGTGTACTTTCGAGAAATAAATATAAAACAATGGAGACATCTCCCTACTAGCAAAATTTCTTGCAACAACCTTGACAGATCTTGATATTATACTGACGGCGTCAATATTGACGTGTTTCATACTGCATAAAGCTTGCATAAAGATTAAAAAGCAATATTACAATAACAACACGTATGCAACATTGCTTTCATCTTAAAATATCAATATTGATATTACCTTACAATAACAACATTGCATACATGTTGACGGCGTCAAGATGTATTGATTTCATGCTGTCGCCGTCAAGGTAATTAGTACACAATAGAACAGGTGGACCTTCGTTGATACTTGTGCATGCTCACAGTTCTTTCTACCCAGCGTCCCTAGCATTGCTGGCACATCTCCCTCCTTTATCCTACGATTCAGTCGGTTCAGAGGAGCTGCACGTGGCGTTGGCGTTGCGTTCTTTAGGCTTTGTTAAGTTGGTTGCTTAGTTGTTAGTGTGGAATAGTATTGTTTTAGGAATAACTTATGAATGAGTGATAATTGCATTTGTTTATTAATATAGTACTAAACAAGTCATATCGCAGACAATGTGCGATCAATGTTAGAAATGGTCGAAAATAACTTTTTTCGTCCCTAGACTTTGAAACAAAGGACATGAAGCCCAGAATTTTGTATTATCACTTCAATCTCATGAGTAAGATTAATTTTATTCAATGGTTATTTATGTTATTCTTTGAGATAAATTCATGTGTTTTGTCCATGGGATATTTTCAATGCTGACATCCATTTGGAAATGTACTTTATTGTATTTATTTACTTATTTATTATTTTGCTTTCTTTACTCTTAAATGTGTTATAAAAACTTCCGCAATTATTCCTAACTAGGCATTTTATGTTTTTATAATACAAATAGAAGCATGAATTAAAAAATAAGTCAAGTATTACCCAAAACGAAGAAACTTTCATTTTTTAAATTAAATTGCGAGTACTATTAATACCTTTATATGAATTTCCGATCAGATGTCAGCTTTAAGGAAATATTCTTAGGCTAGAAAACTATTTTGAAGAATAACAGAAATAATTAAAGAATGAAATTTAATTCAATGAATGAAGTTTAAAGTGAAAATAATACAAATAAATAAATAGATAAAACACCTTGCAAACGTGCTGATTTCATACTGTCATGTCAATGTATCCTGACATTTTCCTGTCATATCAATACGTATGCAATATTACAAAAGCAAGATCATCTTGCCTAGACCTTGATTTCATGCTGTCATGACAACATCTTGATATTATCCTGTCATATCAATACGTATGTAAGATTACAAAAGCAAGATCATCTTGCCTAGACCTTGATTTCATGCTGTCATGACAACATCTTGATATTATCCTGTCATATCAATACGTATGCAATATTACAAAAGCAGCCTACCTTGATATTTTCCTGATATTATGCTGCATACACCTTGTCAGTCAATATTGTGGCAGCCTGCTGACAGCATAAATGGAGTAACATAACAACATTGAGGCAGCATTAATGCAAGATGATTTTTCTTGCATGTCAACCTTTATGCAATACTGAGGCAAGATATTTTGCTTACTGGGCTGTTTCTTATGCATATACGAATGTTGAAAAATATAATGTATCAAAATACATGTCCCCCCCCCCCTTTAGCTTCCCAATTTCTTTCTGAATATTTCGATATTTCGATCTGCATCTAGTTAATTAATATAATTTCAGTTTTCAACTTTATACAAATTAATCTTTTAACTAGGTATGCCCACTAAACCATTGAAATATTCAGAGGTTCTTAATCTCTTTTTTGGAGTGTGGGGGAGGGGGGGAACGAGATAGGATCCCCGCAGTGTGGGGTGGCCCACGTCCTGGGGTCCAACAGCCTATGAAATTGAAGAAAAAAAATTGAAAAAAAACCTAGCACTAAGACTTATTTATCGTTACAAACGTACACTGATCACCTCTGGGGAGGGGCCATACAGATTTTGTTGCAGGGAGGCCCAAAATGTATAGATCCAGGCCTGGATAGGGTACCTTGTTTTAAGCTTTCTACATATGTCTAGTACCCTAGTAGCACCCGATATCTTAGCGTCATCTGTACGTCATTGCCGTATATCGTTTCATCTACCCGATATCGTATATCGTTTCTACTGTATAGCTCGTCATCGGCACGATATCACACGAAACGGCATTTTACAAAATTGCTTATAATAGTCAAATTTCAAAACTGTACAGTTATTTTATGAATAAAGTGGAATAAATCAAAAATAATTCAGTTTTAATAAAAAAAATTCAAATATTTGAAATTTCACGCACTTCTCTAATCGCGACGCGATGACGCTTACGTTATCGTTACAATGACGCGTAAACGATATAGGCAGATATCGCAAACGATGACTGCACAATGACGCTTGCGTTATCGTTATAATGACGCGTGACGATTTTGTCAATGGCGCACGCTCTGTCGGATTAGACATCATTTTATATCGTGACCCGATGACGCAGCGATATAGGATTGGTTATTTTCACGATATCGTCGTACGTCATTGTAATTTCTTTTTTTTTTTTACTTGTACCCATTTATATATTGGATAGTCACTCCTCTCTAAACAAGAAATTTCGAAAAATAACTTATTCTACGTTCGAAAATAGGTTTCATATTTTTTCATTTTTTTTTAGGAATGACAACGATATTTTTCGCTTCTTCCAGAAGCCAGAGGGCGTTCGCGCTGTTTTCTAATTCAAATTTCAAGTGTAAACAAACATTTGCTTCGAGCGAACGTGAAAAATTTCATAATTAATTTTCGGGATCTACATTATGACATTTGACTGTTTTGTGTCAACAAGCTCTAAAATTCAAAGTCAAACTCTAAAATAATGAATTTGTGTTTAAAATTTAAACATTGTTTTAGCGACAGTGAGTTTGAATGCAAGGTATTGGAACGCTGTTATGGCTGAAACATGATTTTTTTGTTGCTAATTGAAACTAAATCACAAATTTAATTCCTTATGCAAAGCTGCTTCAGTAAATTTATTTCAGATGAAATTCCATTAAAACAAACACTTGCATTGTATATAACTAGGTGTAGTATTTTTTTAAACGGTACAATAAAAATGGCTGATATGCTTGCCTGCTCCTGGATTATCTATCTCATTACTAGAAATGCTGCAATTTTGAATATTCTACAGCAAGATGAATTATAGTTTGACATTTTTTCCCCAATAAATTTTGATTTTCTTATTATGTCCCCCCCCCCCTCCCCTGGCATTTTAAGAAGACCCTGTGCCCTTTTTTAGTATTTCTCAGTACACTGTCCTTGCGGGAAAAAAACACAGAAGATCTTGTTTTAAAAATAGGCCAAAAAGCACCGGTGGAATGGTTTAATTGATGGAAAAAACTGCTTTTCTTTTCTGCTAATTTAGTAATTTAAAACAGTTTAGTTGACTGATTGCAATTTTAATTTACAGCATATTGCATGCTTAATTGAAAAAAAATGTTTTTTTCTGGATTCTTTTCGATTATTGTTATCAAAATATATTTGTCCCAAAGCTATTGCATTGAGCGTTACTGTACTGTTTTTTCCTAACATTTGCAATGTGTATATGTCCATTGCCTCGCTCCCCGTGAAAAAATTTTAAATGATGGGCTTAGTGCGCACTAGAACTGCCTGAAATTCTACATTATGGTTGCAACAACAGACAAGAAAGCTAGTGAAATAGAATTCCAATATATACAGTGAACTCTCGGTAACTCAAAGTCCCAAGAACGTGGTTAAAACCTTCCAATAATCAGCAGTTCAAGTTACCGTAATTTCCTTTCCTATCATTCTCAAGTATAATTTTTATTTTGTTTCTCAAGAATAGTGCCCGATACATAAACTATTATAACATGCATAGTTTGGATAAATTAAATATTAATATGTATTAAATAAAAATAACTTTACAGAGAACAGAATAATTTTTTAAAGATACTGTCACTTAATGGGGTAACAGATAAATGACTACACCGATTGTATGAATAAAACCTCCTGAAACCAAAATTTTCCCCATAGATGCAGTTTTAAAGACAGGGCTGGATTAAGTTCCATATACACCCTAGGCCAAACTTTGAAATGACGCCCCACCTCACATCTGAACTATATTGAAATCAGCCCCCCACCCCAATGGGGTTAGGCTCAGAAAAGGCCTCCTTCCTCGTATTTTGCTTTGTCCGTAATATATACAGTTGGCTCTCTGTTTAACGACGGCTTTTCACGGTCCCAGATAGTCCACTATAATGTTAAAAGCATTCTATTTAAGGACGCTTTCTACTTAAGGATGATTTTTTGTGGTCCCTTGAAAGTCGTTAAACAGAGAGCCTACTGTATTTTTTATTTTTAAAAATATTTTGTAAAGCATCCTGCCATACTTTTTCTTTTCCAAAAATATTTAACTTTTAGTTTTCCCATAAAGGAATTTTCAAATTTCAATCTCAAATTTTTGTTCCCCCTGAAAAAGGAAATATTGATACTTTGGGCTGAGGTGGGTATCTTATGTATTTTTTTTTTTTATTTACTTAAATTTAAATATGTCTTGAATTTCCTGATACACTTTTGTTCACCATTCATTTTTTACCTTAGGACCATTTATAACTGCTAGTATCTCTTCCTTACCATATTCTAAATTACTTTCTTCATTTTATTTATTTATTTATTTATTTATGTTTTCTATTTAAAACATATTTTGGGGCATCCCATGTATTTTTATCCACTTTGTTGGGGTCTTCGTGATGAAATTTTGAATAAAAATGCTCCAAAAAATAATATGTTGGCAGCAAACTCCGATAACCGATATAATTATGAACAAAATATATAAAACTGTGTATATAATTTGCTATCAATTTGAAACTTTCACGCAATTAATGTGTGTGTAGAGAATTTAAGCAGTCTATGGCAAATATTTTGTGCAAAATAGGTGATATGTCTTGCAGAGGCGCCCCAATGGAGGTGTCATGGGACATCCCCAAACTTTTTCTCTCTTGAACCTGTGCAACATTTTTTTTTCTTTTTCTTTGTGCCTTTGAATCTGTGAGCTCTTCGAGAGGACCCAGTCTAACCCTGAGCAAAGCTATACTTTGAAAAAATTATTGTTCAAATCAAAGATATTGAAAATTATCTGCTTTTACTGGAAAAGGACCTCGACTCAAGCATACACCCCCTCAGTTCTCCTCTAATAGCTTTTTTTCTGTCTAAATATCTGGTTGCATATCTATAAAGTTGAATTTTACTTCTTCATAATATCATGCCAGTTTTTTTTTTTTTTCAACAAGCTATTAATTTTTTTTCCCGTGACGTGTGCCCTTTTCGGCTTGCACTTTTAGCCCAGGGTTTAGGGTGGCCTATTGTGTAATCCGGCCTGATTAAAGACTCCAGCTTAATCGAATAATTTTCCTGGGTAATTGAATAATAGTGATCAGCTTTCAAATATTTTTGTTGAGAAATTTTTTAAATGAATTTGAAATTAGTAAGAACAATTATTGACGTAAAAATGTAAAACAATATTTTCCGCCCTCAGCGGGCGAGAAAAAACTTGAATTTTCCATCAAAACATTTCGTCTATTCTTATTGTTTTTTCTTGCTGCCATTACAAGTAAAGACTATAGTGCAGTCGTAGGGGTACATTTGAGACATAGAAACAACTTGGTATCAAGAAAAACTTAATTATTTTGGGACCAAATGGAAACTTCGAAATGAACGAATGTTTAAGTTATAAGCCTTCGAGTTATCGAGAGTCGACTGTAGTATAGTATTCTAAATTTTTTGCTCTTGAAATAGAGGAAGGCTATCATATTTCAATTTTTTGGCTCTTGGTTAAATTTTGCCGTAAACTAAAATTAGGGTTAAAACACATTTAACTTTAGTTAAATAGGGATGACCACCTGAGGGGGGGGGGGATCATGGTGCCGGACTGCGTCCAAAAAGTTTTTAGGGGGTATTTTTTTACCTTTTTAGGGAGGTTCTTGGTTTTTGGGGGGTCTTCGTGATAAGGGGGCTGGGCACTCCTGAGTTAAAACTGTTTTGCGAAATTCCTTAAGTGGTCTTAATCAGGGCTACAATAACAAATATAGAGTGATTTAGCAGTAAGTTACCACTACTAACCTAGGGCTAAGGCAGAAATACATGAAATACAGCACGGTTATCAAGGCCTGTAACTATAAATTTTGGGCCCTCCTACAACAAAATCTGTATGCCCGCCCCTCAAAGGCCAACAGTGTAAATTTGCAACGTTAATAAGTTGTAGTGCTCATGTTTTTTTAAAAACCTCCTTAAGGACGTGCTCCCCCCCCCCCCACTCCAGGGGTATGCAGATCGGAGCCTGCAGTTATCACATCCAGGGACTGCAGTTCCACTCTTATTAGAACTCATCAGTCTAAAATAGTGAATAACCAAGCTGGAGGCAGATGTAATGGCATTGAAGCGGAGAATGCCAACTAACGAAAGGTAAAGTAAATTTATCTCACCATTGAGTGTATGAAGCATTGTTCAGTTTGACTCATGATTAAATTACGAATTGGGAGAAAACCTATAAAGCGGGCAAAAATGTAAGCCTAACTTGAACGATTTATAGAATGAAAGCCCTACCCTGTACTACGTTAAGCTGATTCCGTGTAATGTAAAAATTCTTTCAAAACCGAA
This sequence comes from Uloborus diversus, assembly GCF_026930045.1. Classification (NCBI taxonomy): domain Eukaryota; kingdom Metazoa; phylum Arthropoda; class Arachnida; order Araneae; family Uloboridae; genus Uloborus; species Uloborus diversus. Next base: position 118,637,704 of record NC_072733.1, read on the forward strand.
ACAGTTTTGAGGTTCTTAAACTTGGATTGAAATTAAAAGATTGGTTAAATCTCGGAGAGCTGTAAAATTATGGGAAACTTGTTTCTTTGCTGACATAACTTATAAATGAAATGAGTTTAACAAAATCAACATTAAAAAACCCACGTAACTACCTCGATACGCTTAAACAGGTAAGTTAAAAATCAATAAACTATAATATAAGAATAAAATGAAATAAAAACACTTGAACAAATAAATCCAAAATTTGAGAAGAAATATTGAAACAGGTAGAAACAAGCAACTATCACTTGGTTAAAAATTCATCGTTTGGGGGGGGGGGAGGCAATCCAGTGAGCCGCTGGGACACTGCAAAATTTTTGAAGAGGGCCGCTTACAATTTACAGATCCGTGCCGGCTGGATGGCCATGGTTTCAATTCCTGTCGGTGTAAGTTTATCCATGTTTGCTAATGGTGACTGGTGTATGATTAATCTGTAGAAATCTCAGTCTTTCAAATTATCCTGTTTGCATTTTTGAAATTTACCAACCATAAATGAGTTATGTTAGCTGTAAAATTTGTGGAAAAAAAAATCGAAAGGCATTGGTTGAAATGACAATTGCATGCGATTGTGGATGTTTAGTTGGGTAGTGACTCCATGATCCTCTCCTTGTATCCGTCCCTTAATACTCAGTTCTTGGCCAAAGTTTGACTATGTAGGGGGAGATGATGCATGTAGTTTGAATGCATAAGTTTGAATGCAATAACATGCATTTTGAGCAAGTCAAGTATTTTTAAAATGAAAAAAGTATGTTTTCAGCAGTTTTGAAAATTAATTTCAACACTAGCTGAGTGATTTTGATAGGCAAAATTTTATTTTGTCATTTTAATGACCTTGCTGGTTGCTATTGAATAACCCCAAAGAATAGCTATTGCTGTTGACTAGTGCATCAGGTAAAGTAAAGACATTTTGTGAAGTAAGTGTTCATTTTACTATGCAGATCAGCAATTCTCAACCAATGGTCCCAAGGACCAAAAACTGGTTCACAGAAAAATTTGACTGGTCCTCAGAGGTTTTTGTTAGTTCATGTTAAAAAAGTTACTTTATTTTTTTTAGAAAAAAGGAAAGAAAAAAAAAAGATTTAATGTTTAGCTCACAACATTTAGAGTACAATCCCTGCCACACATGTGAGTTTCGGCATCTTGAATTCAAATTATGTTTTTCGCAGCCACAAGTTATGATAGGATCATACTCTTTGCGATTCTTGTTTTTACAAATGCCTCCTATTGTAACTATAATTTAATAAGAACTTAATTTGGATTCAAGATGTCAAAATTCAAATTAATGCAGGGAACTGCATGCCAGATGCTGTGCGCAGGGTTCCGGATGTCTACAAAGGATTGTATAAAGTCAAGTGGGTCCGGCATAAATGAAATCTATTCCAGGTCAGGTGACATGGATGCCACAGCCCAGGAGGAGCACCAGTCTGTGGATTCTGGGGGGGGGGGGGGTGTTCAAACAGGAAAGAATGTCTTTCAACTTCAACGTTCAAGTAAAACCACAAACAATTGTGACTTCTCAATAAAAAAATATTGCATTATCTAACCTATTTGAAATCTTTTACGTTAATTTGTTGTTAATATTCGTATTTTTCTACTTTGTTTAACATTGCAGTCTTTATTACGCATGTATAATTATATCAGAATAATTTCTAATCTTATAATTAATGTTTAAATATTTTTTAAAAATAGTTCTTTAAAACTAGAGCTGCAAAGTGGGAGGAAAAATGACCAACTCTCTGATTACTCTACTTTAAAATCAGACTGATTCAAACTCTGACTCCGCAAGCACAGGCAGCATTACAAACTTTGGGAGAAAATGACTCATTCCAACTCTTGAAATTTCAAACGTTCGATTCCTTCTCCTTCACCCCAAAATCAATACGGCTCCGACTCCGCAACCCTATTTAAAACTAAACAAAGCTTGATTAAACTATTTATCAATTAATTTTTATCCAAGGTACCCACAGGGGAAGATTATGGCGCAAGTTGCGGCATCAAAAAACAAAAAAAAACAAAAAAAAAAAAAAAGCAGGGGGGGGGGGAGGCAGCATTCATTTTTTTAAATTTATTGATTTATTTTTAATTTCAATTATTAATTTACTTCAATTTATTTATTTATTTAGCTTGTGTGTGTGTCATTGGCATAGCACAGATCTTTTCTATCAAAATAATAATAGCAACAATAATTAAAATAAATAAATTATCAAATAAATAATTTAAAAAAATCAATGAAATTACGAAAAAGTGAAAAAAAAAAAGGAAAGAGAGTTGAGATGAGGGGGGGGAGCAAACCTGATTTTTATTATTTCTTTGTAAAAAAAGATGATCTTAATTACAGCTGGCGATGTCGACATATAAAGCGAAATAGGGGTGATATAAGAATAGTCAACCAAATGATGACAGCACGATGTCACTTACGATATCGTCACAATGACGCTTACGTTATCGTTACAATGACGCATAAACGATATAGGGAGATATCGGAACTATGGGCAAAACGACGACGACACAATGACGCTTACGTTATCGTTACAATGACGCATAAACGATATAGGGAGATATCGGAACTATGGGCAAAACGATAACGACACAATGACGCTTCCGTTATCGTTGTAATATCGAATACGATATTGTTACGATAGCGCACGCTCTGTCGGATTAGACATCGTTTTATATCGTGACCCGATGACGCAGCGATATAGTATTGGTAAATTTTACGATATCGTCGTACGTTATGTGCTACTAGGGTATTACTCTTTCAAACTTTCCTTTGCATATACATGGGTGCCATACCCCTAACACCCCCCCCCCCCCCGTAGGTGGCCATCCCAGGCATATATTTCCCTTCGGAATTTTTAAGTTAATGCTAAACTTTTTTCCATTTAAATCAGAAAATTGTATTTTTTCCCCTTTATAGAAATAAAATAAGTAATGCTTTTGATATCAATATAAGAAATATTTCTAAGTTCAAAAATCATTATAAAGCTTAATTTAATGTAGCAAAAACAAGCAATTTTTTAAGTTCGTTATTTGTTACCAATTTATTTATTTTCATTTTCTTAATCAATTTTTATTCCTTCATTCATTTTGAATCAATTAAAACTAATATAATTTTCGTTGTCTCGGAATCTTTTGATTAAATTTAAATTAATAGTATTAAAGAGAATAAGGTTTAAGAAAAAGTCTGCTTTTAATTCTGCTAACACAGAGCCTTTTTTTTTTTTTTTTTAACGTTTCATTTTTTTGACAGCATGCATTTTCGAATCAGCGTGCTTACATCCTTCATAACCCGTTTCAGCCACTCTTCCCGCTCCCGCTTGTGAGTATTTTTTTAAATCAAACTCGAAAGCGAACAAGGAGCCAATCTTGCAGCTCGGCGGGGAAGATAGGATAGCCACCGAGATGCAAGATTGGCTCCTTGCTCGCTTTCGAGTTTCCTTTAAAAAAAGTCACAAGCGTTCTGAAGGATGTAAGCACGCGGATTCGAAAATGCATGCTGTCAATAAATGAAACGCTCGAATTTGATTCAAACATGAAAAAAAGACAAAATGGCCCTATGTTAGCAGAATTAAAAGCAGATTCTTTTTTTCTTAAACCTTATTCTCTTTAATACGATTAATTTTTAATTAATCAAAAGATTCCGAGAGAACGAAAATTATATTAGTTTTAATTGATTCAAAATGAATGAAGGAATAAAAACTGATTAAGAAAATGAAAATAAATAAATAAGCAACAAATAACGAACATTTGCTTGTTTTTGCTACATTAAATTAAGCAATATAAAGATTTTTGAACATAGAAATATTTCTTGTATTGATATCAAAAGCATTATTTTTTTTTTCTATAAAGGTAAAAACATATATATATATATATATATATATATACAATTTTCTGATTTAAATGGAACAAAGTTTAGCATTAGCTCAAAAATTCCGAAGGGAAATATATGCCTGGGACGCCCCCCCCCCCCCCGAGGTGCCACCCCACAACCCTACATGGGTGAGGCACCCATGTATATGCAAAGGAAAGTTTGAAAGAGTAATACTAGAAATATGTAGAAGCTTAAACGAAGGTATCCTATCCAGGCCCGGATCTATACATTTTGGGCCTCCCTGCAACAAAATCTGTATGGCCCCTCCCCAGAGGCCATCAGTGTATATTTGTAACGTTAAAAAGTCTTAGTGCTAGGTTTTTTTCAATTTTTTCTTCAATTTCATAGGCCGTTGGACCCTTTTTAAGACGTGAGCCACCCTACACTGCGGGGATCCTATCTCGCTCCCCCCCCTCCCACTCCAAAAGAGAGATTTAGAACCTCTGAATACTGGGCGACGTTAAATATGCTCGTGGTCTCAATGTCCTCCAAGTAAAACGATACCTCTGGGGGTGCTAGCACCAGGTATAGCTATCAGCTCCTAGACTAGTTCTAAATTCTCATTAACTGTTCGATCCGGTGATGGTGCTGCCATCTATCGGTATATAAAATAATGGAGGCAAGGCACTTAGTATGCAGTCCTCGACATAAATACAGTTGTAGTCAGTTGTGACTCTGAATAGGAATAGGAATAGAACCTCTGAATATTTCTGTTATGGTTCCTTTTAGGGAACCTATGCACGCTGGAACATGTAATGGGTTATTAATCATTCAGACATTACAATACTAGACTTTACTATTCTAATTGCTACATTTACTATATACATAATACTATATACAAGACAGAGTGTGTCGCCAATGCGCACATCTCCGGAGTTCGTTCCGATCTGCTCTTTGTGTCGAGAGGATGTTTTTCCCCAGCGACGTCAGTGGCTTCTGACGTCACTACGATTACGATAGCGGAGTTCAATTAGTTCGATACACCACATTCCACCCTTTTTAATCTTTAGTAGCCCAGTCTATCTGGTGCTTTTCTTGCGCGGGTGGAACGCCTAAGTGGAACAGGTGCAGCTGATGGCTTTCCTGGCATCTTGGTAACTGCCATAGGTATGGCGGCTGGAGATCCTGGCCGGACATCAGTCATCTCGAAAGGCATGGACCGGTCTCCCTGTAGATTGCTGAGATTGCTGTTATCGTTGTCGGCTGGACCGCTTTCAGGACGTACGTCACTGGATCTTTTCCGAAAGGATGGTCGGCGCACCCAGTCGACGTCTTCAATGTCTCCCCCGTCACGCATCTGGTCGATATGACGTCACCAGAGTTGACCATTCACACCTACTGTGTAGTGTAGTTGGCCGTCTTTGCTTTTTACAGTTCCAAATCGCCATTTTCTATCGCCTTGACGATAGTTTCTAACTGCAACCTTACCTCCTACATTGAATCCTCTATCCGAAAATTCATAAGTTCCTTTGCGAACTCTTTCCTCGACTCTGCTCTTTAGATCTGGTCTAACCAGGTCGATCCTTGTACGAGTTTCTCTTTTCATCATGAGAATAGCTGGGCTTTGTAATGTCGTCATGTTGGGGGCCTTCCTATATTGCATAAGAAAGGTACTCAGCTTTTGTCTAAGAGTTCCAGGATAATTTTTCATAGTTCTCAAAGACTGCTTTACAGTAAACACATACCTTTCGGCCTGACCGTTACTTGATGGTTTGAACGGTGCTGTGGGTTTGTGTTTTATGCCATTAACTTTCAGAAATGCTTGAAATTCTTGTGACGTAAATTGTGGACCATTGTCACTTACCAACATGATCGGCAGTCCAAAGCGAGCAAAGAAATCTCGTAAACATTCGACAGTTTTGAACGTAGTCCTAGTTTTCATGGGGTATACTTCTAGCCATTTTGAGTGTGCATCAACTATTGTTAAAAACATATGTTCAAATATAGGGCCTGCGAAATCAACATGAATTCTATCCATCGGAGCGCTAGGGTACTCCCAATAATGGTGTACTTTTACTTTAGGAGGATCAGTTTTGTTAACTGCACAATCTACACAGTTTTTTGCAACCCTTTCAATGTCCTTGTCGATTCCCTGCCAGAATACGTATGATCTCGCGATTGTTTTCATTTTGACTACACCTAAGTGTCCGTGATGCAGTTCATTTAAAATTCTTTCTCTATACAGCTTCGGAATGCATACACGTTGCCCATACATTATGCAACCATCTTGCAGGCTGTATTCCATCTCCCTTCCCTTCAGTTCACCTCCGCTTTCCAGGACTCGTAATAACGGAGTGAGTTCTTCATCCCTTTCCGTTTCTTTGGCTAAATCTTTCGCTGTCACCGGCAGCGTTTCAATTTGATGTAACTGGAAGATATCAGTATCATCATGTATAGCCAATTTTTTCGAATCCGTAGGTAAACGCGAAAGAAAGTCTGCATTGCCGTGTTCCTTAGTTTGACGATAAATAATGTCAAATTGAAATGATTGCAGAGTCAACGCATAATGCAATAGACGTGTAGCAGCTAAAACTGGCAAGCCTTTCTTTGAGCCAAAAATTGCCAGTAGTGGCTTATGATCTGTAATTGGAGTAAACTTGGTATTTTTCACATAGAGAAAAAATTTCTTTACAGCCCATACTATAGCTAAGGCTTCTTTGTCGATTTGAGAATACCGTTGTTCGGTCGAAGAAAGAGTTTTAGATGCAAAAGCAAGCGGACGTTCTGAGCCATCTGGAAATTTATGTGACAATACTGCTCCCAGTCCAACTGGTGACGCATCAGTTGCCAACAAAAGTGGAAGTTCCGAGTCGTAATGTGCCAAAATTCTTTCCGAACAAATTTCGTCTTTGACCCTTTGAAAAGCTTCCTTACATTTTTTATCCCATTTCCAAGGAACATCTTTCTTCGTTAACTCATGCAAAGGATAAGCCAGTGTAGCTAACTTTTTTGAAAAGCGCGAATAAAAATTTAACAACCCCATAAATGATTTAACTTCATGAACATTTTTGGGTTCCACGGAATTTTTAATTGCTTTAACTTTTTCAGATGTTTGGGATAGTCCTTGAGAGTTTATCTTATTGGCGATTCCAGCGGTCCAAGACGCCCTCTTCTGGCGTCACGATTAACCAAAATAGCCCTTTAACCGCTGCTCCTGTGAATAGCAGTCGCATGTTAATCGAAGTCATTTGTTTTCGTATTTCTTAATCTCAAAAAAAGATTTTGGCGAAATTAACGAATTGTTTGTGTCTTAGATGGAATAAAGTTCCAATTAAAATAGCTCGGTTGTGGATTTTACGCTTGGTGATTTGTCTAGAGCCGTCTGTATAATGTGCTTGTTTACATTTGCACAGTGTTAAGTGATGGACATTTACTTCGCTAGTTATGCCTCATTTATGTGAAATGTCATCTTTGTTTCGGTCGCTATTATTGTGAAACATATTCCTGAATATAATGTTTAGTTTTGCTAATCGATATGTTGTGAAATAGCTTTTGTTACCTTTTTGTGATGTTACTGAATCGTGCGTATCTTGAGTTTAATATGTTTTGGAGTGAAGATGATGCATTTTGAGCTTGAGAATTTTATTCAAGTGATTTGTTCCTGTCACCTCTATATGAATGATATGGATTTATACTTCTTTTTAACTAGTTGGATCGTTGCACAGTCAGAAGTGTTTTATAAATTTGTTCTGCCTTGCAAACGATCTTACTGGCATGTTGACATTTTAAATGCTGAATTTCCATGAGAGCATGAAGCTACAAGTACTGAAAATTCGTATACATAACTTCAAAACAGTTTCAGAAGAAAAATATTTCAATGAATGTTTCAGCAGAAAAGTATTACCTTTCGAAAGGTAAACACATCTGATAAAGGCTTGTGTTGTAAATTAAATCTGAGTAAAGTGCTTCGCTGCAAATATTGATGTTGTCAAGGCCTATTCATTCTTGTAGGCTCCTTAAGAATTTGCTACAAGAAAATTTTAATTAGTGTGTGACATAAACCCAAAATTACCTTGTTCTGAAATCTAAAAAATGAGTAAAATATTAAAAATTCTGAAAGACTCCTCAACCCCATCTTTTGATGAATATCCATCTTTTTTTGTTGTTTTCCTCTACCTTGATCTTTTAATTTTAATACTCTAAACTTGACGAATTTTGTTCGGAATTAAAGTGTTTGGCCCTGTTTCTCGACAACCTCTCTATACTGAAATTTAAATTTTCTTGGCATTTACAGCATTAATTCAGTGTTGTCCATTTTACAAAAACCTCTATCTCAAATTTAGTTTGCTGTTTTTTGAATTCAATCCCCAGCGATCTTTATCAACGGTAAAACTTAGTGACAGAAAACATTTCCACCTGGTATTAGCAATCATATAATTCTCCAAGTTTTGTGAAACATGTAGCTCAAGGAAAACTATATGTACAAAGATCGTGTTTTCCATCAATTTCATCCACTCGGAGACTATGGGAAAGAGGGCATTTTTGAGGAGTGAAAATGAATCTAGAGTCTTACTTTCGAGTCCACCAGTAATAGTTTTTTTTTTTTTTGTTCTATTCCTTCAAATGTTTAATTGCTTTGATTATTGAATAAATAAAAATATCGACATTTTTGAATGAAAATCATTGAAAGATAATTTTTATCCTTAAATGATGCATGAACTTGCTGTCGATACAATCTCTTAAATTTAAAACGTGTAATCAAAGCATCATACTATAGAATGTTGAACGATATCAATAAAAAAGAATGTCAACCCTTCGACTTGCTTATTTTCATAACTTTTATCAAAACTCTCTCTAATTTTCTTCTGTCCCGTGGAATCTCAATATGTAATGGTTGTTAATTATAATAAATTTAGCATTTTTTGTTGAAAATGCTAAATGTTATAAATGTTTAAGAGTTATTTTTAAAATGTTCAACTCGATCTCCCTACCTTAATTATTAAATGCTGTTAAAAGTAATGTTTTTGGATGCAGCACAAATTCATTAGGTTTTTATTTATTGCTTGTAAAAATCAATCATTTTTTCATTCGGACACTTTATTGCCAGGCACAATATGCTGTCCAGGAACAGTACCAGGCTTTAAGAAACACTCATTCAGTGACAGTAAAAAGCATACCATTACACGATTAATGATTTACTTTAAAGTGCACATGTCGGAAATGCATAGCATTAGTCGGTTATTAAATTTACATTGATTCTATAACTCGGCATACATTATATCCTTTAAAATTATGATAGTTGTTGCAAATACTAAGGCATTTTCCTTATCTTGGCTCTCAACATAAACGCTGGATTGGATTCATGGCGATAGCGATTGAAGAAAAAGTCAAAACTTCATTCTTACATTAAACAGAAAAAATTTTGTTCCATGAAGTATCTAATCAATTACTCGACAAAATGATTCAGTTAAAAGCAGCTGTTAATATCTAGTAATCATATTGCTGTTGAAAGAGATGAATTGAATACCGAATATTCGATAAACATTTGAACATCTAATGTAGAGTTATTTTTTTTAAATCTGTATGTTATTTTTTTCAATACCAATTTAAAATAGTTTATCTATTTTGTGTCTAATGTGAAATTTCAATCTAGTTCCATTTAAAATCCTAATAGCATAATCATTAATAAAAAATAAATAAAGAAAATCATTCCAAAAGCAAATTAATATAACTCCTGATTAAGGAACTAAGTTAGGTTCATCAAAATTCTGCTAAGAAAGTATTTTCATTCCAGTACATGGATTCATCTGATAATCATGATCTAACTAGGTCAGTGGTCGGAAGTAGCGGCGCTACTCTGTCATAGCTACAGTCGGACACCGATTTAACGAAATCATCGGGACTGAAACTTTTATACGTTAAATTGGGGTTATTCGTAATATCTGGGTGATAAAAAAATTTAAAAAATAATACACTCAATCTGTCACAAAGTTACTAGAGCCAAACTCAATTTTCTTTTGAAATTAAAAAAAAAATCAATTCATCAAAATTTTTAATTTTTAAATATATTTTGATTCAAATACTTTTATTTTATAACTAGTGGTACCGCAGGCTTTGCCCGTAATAGAAAAATTAAAAGGTCTTTTGGTTCGCCAGTGTATTTACAATGTTATCAATTTGTGGTGAATTTTCTCGCCAGTTGGCTTGTGCCCATGTTACGGTTCCACGTTATGATAACTTCGTAATTTACTCATCCATCTTATGATAGTTGTGTTCATAAAATTGGAATAGAAAAAGAACCACATCGAATTTATGAAAAATTGCTTCGAGGCGCACAAACCCATACTACAACCTAACTTTATGCCGAATGTCATGAAAATCGGCCGAACGGTCTAGGCGCTATGCGCGTTACAGAGATCCAGACAGAGAGATTTTCAGATTTATTATTAGTAAAGAAGACAGGCAGCGGCTCTTCCTACCTGCCTACTTCCTCTAGATATGTCTGTGGGCATTAACTGAAACATAAAACGAGAAATATGAATACAACCAACTCTAGACAACTTGAAGTTCTAGCAACCAGCTAAAACCTTTGAGTTATGGGAAGTTCCCATAGCCTTGTCAAGGGTTTGAGGCCTATTGTAAACTTCAAGATGAAGGAATATTAGACTTATAAGGTTTCAAGTTATCTCAAGTTAACTGTAAAATTTTCTTTTCTCTATAAAATCTTCTTTTCCCGAAAAATAAAATTATATTGACATTTACACTTTTCAAACCTGACTCCCCCCCCCAGTTTTAGCTTCGATATTTTAATATTTCTTCTTGGAAAAAATAAAACTGGTTTTTGACAACCGTAGTTCAAACTGAAATAAAAGTTAGTGAATGTATGAAAATACTTTATTTGAGTTACATTTTATGTACACTTAAAAAGTGACAGCACAACATTTAAACACAATAAAATTGTAGCAGATATATCAATATGTAGATCAACTCACTATCAGTGCCACTCGGTAAACTACAAAAATAGATTACCTCTATTAAGAACGAGGCTTGCAAACTTGTTAAACGGTGATTCTTCTAGAAGAAAGCTTGTTTTGACAATGATTGATTTGATTAGCCAGGATTAATTTCATTTTTAATCACTTTTTAAGTAGATTTGCCCACAGAAAAATTCCAACAATTGTGACATGGACTGTACTAAGAAATATATTTTCACAGGTTTCAAAAAATGGGATGTTTTGTTTCCAGTTTTCAGGTTCTTCCAGCCAATCAATCCTAAATCAAATTCTCTCTGAAGCAATAGCAAAGAACATTTTCTAATTTCTACTCCAATTTTATTCATAGCACTGTGATGCCGAAATAATTGATTAGCAAGTTACCAATATGACAGATAATTTTGTTTCTTAAATCTGCCAATATTGATAAACCAGCTAGTTTTGAAAGGAACAAGTGTGATACTTGAATTAAATTTTCTGCAAAAATGACAAGAACAGGGTCAACGAAATGCTTTTTGTCCACATAGTTCTGCATTTGCTTGCCGATGCACCAGGGTCCTTTAACTTGAATACAATAACTATAAACTTTCTTGTTGCTACATCACTCTCCGAGGGTCCCCTCTTTCTATCACTGAAGTGATTTCCCGATGTATGGGGCCCACGGATCTTGTTGTTACAGTGACCGCAGCTTATATGAATCAACTTTCTTCTAAACAGCTTCAATAAAGCTGAATTTTGTTATTTTTGACGATTTGATATTATCAATGCAGTTTATTCAATTAACCGGTATACACTGTATTAGCCTTACTTTAGTCATCTTTTGAATCACAGAAAAAAACCACAACATGAAAATTTTACTATGATTAAAATATGAAGTATGTAATAATAAATATACTCTTTTGAGCTCATTTGCAACTTATAGATATCAAAAGTCTCCAACTAAGAGTACTTTCAAACCCTACAAATCTATGTACACTGAAATCTCCCTACCACAAACTTCAAGGAGCCTCACATTTTGTACATTGCACCGGAATTTTGTTGCAATGGAATTTAAGCAATGCATTGAAACTCAGACCAGGAATCAAATTTTTTTTTTACGTTGAAACGAATATTTCATTGAAAGTTCGTCACAATGGGATTTCATTCCCTGTATTCTTTTCAATCAAACCACTTGAGACTTTTGTAAAAAGTTTTCAATACATCACAAACTGAATACAAGGATGTAGCAAAGGAGTAGAGGACATACCCCTCCCCAAAACTCAGAAATTCCCCCTTTTTTTGACTAAAAACAAACCATCTGTCTTTCCGTGTTTGTTTATCCAACTAAACATGCATATATGTATGGAAGTTTTTTAGAATTCAATTTTTATATCTCAAGACCATTTTTGAAACATTAATATTTTTCATAAGATATTTGGACATTGGATAATTTTTAACGTTCGATATATAAGGGGAGACAAAATTTATCTATCATGTGTAGTATTTTCAAAGTTTTTGTTTTTACCTATGCATTATCAAATGCTAAAATTAGTCTGAGACTGTTAGATGTTTGCACTTTAGTTTTACATTACAAATACCACTCATTGAGTATAAACAAAGCCACTATCGCAATGTGTAATTCTGATAAAATTTTTAAAGAAAGTGCATGGAAATGAAGAGAAATTAACTTGAAATAAGTAAAAATGAGCAGTGAACAAAAGCGTATTGCAGTGTCATTTGATTTTCAAAACATTCAGGTGTAACGAATCTCTTCTGCCAGAAAATGTTTAAAATAATAAAAGCACAGGGGGTACAATTATCTTTTTGCAATTAAGAGATAAAAAACACTCGAAACATGCAATGCGGAGTCAAACGCTATATCAGTTACATTATACATTCACACCGATAACGTAAACATAACAAGGAAGCTATGTTAGTACTACTTGACATTAATGACAGTTGTACAGATATTATACTACAACACTGGACGAAACTAAACATAATACCCCCCCTAACACTGAAATATATAAAAATACTGCACAAATAAGAGATTATTATGTAAAAAGAAATGCGAAATAGGCTAGAGCTCGCAACAAATGGGAAAATCAACAAAGCTTGCTATGTAAAATGCGATTACGGCCACGGCATTTACCCCATACATTAATCTTTTACACAGATAGAGTCCCTTATGTGTATTTATTGTCAACAATTTTTGACTTTCAGGGTGCATTTTCATTTGCAAATATGCCTGAGAGAAATCAACCTTGGAAAACACCTTGCCATCACTCAGTGATGCAAAAATATCTTCCATTCTAGGAAGTGGGTGTTGTTGCACTTTTAAATTCTTATTTAATGTTACAGAGTAATCTGCACACAACCTAACTTTACCATTTGATTTAATCACCGGTACGATCGGTGTTGCCCAATCCGAAATATGTACCTTTTCGATAATATTTTCGCGTTCTAAGCGATCTATTTCCTCGCCAACCCTATTTTTCAGTGCAAAGGGCATGGGTCTAGGTCTGCAGAATACCGGACTAGCGTCAGGTTTTAGCTCTAATTTGCACTCGTAATTTTTAATTTCTCCCAAGTCATCACTAAATAACTCTTTGTATTCGCCTAACAATTTAGAAAGACTAACATTTGTTTCAACTTTGCAATTTTTTATTGAATTCCAATCTAGTTTAATTTTATACAACCATTCGCGACCAAAAATTGTATCTAAATTTTCCTTAACGATATACAAGTTTAATGCGTACGTAACCTCATTATAGGTAACATTTACCGTTACATAACCCATTGGAACAATTCTATCCCCTTTGTAGGTTTTAAAAATTAATTTTGTAGGCTGAATTTTCTTATTTGAAATTTTTCGGAAATTCTTCAGCGACATTATTGAAACGGCTCCACCTGTATCGGCTTCAAAGTTTACCCAATGGCCTTCTATTTGAACTTTTACCATTATAGGTTTCCTTGGTTCTTGTTCAGGCAGTGTACACTCTTCAGACTGAATTGTGTAAATAGGCACGGAATCAGTACATTCATCTTCAGAAAACGCTTCTACATCCACCTGTTTTTGCTTAACAGGTTTATTAACTTTATTTGCTTTGGCAGAAAAACATGCTTTTCCTAAATGACCAATTTTGCCGCATAATTTGCATCTGTAAGTCTTGAACCTACAACCCAGACAGCACAGATCTTCCAATATTCGTTGTTATATCGTTGAACTGGTGCAAAACTCATGACATATCACAAACGGATATCGACGCAATGTAGATTTCCTCACGTAATTGGGCTTTTCCAAATATGGTTGACAAAAGTACGAAATTTGCACAGGTTTCAAAATAAATCCAAAACATGTTTGAAAGTTTACATTTATAGTATAAAGCGTATTTCTAATTTTTGTAATCATTTTGACGAGTTTTTACATGTCTGAAAACTGTTTAATCTGCTCATGCGCAACAATTTCAGTTTAGAAAAATGGCTATTTACTGACTGTAGTATGTTTCCACGTTGTCAGTTGTCGGGTTGTGCATTGTTGCGAGCGTGAGTGTGTAAATGAATTAGTGATTTCTTGTATTAACGTGAAGTAAGTAATTGCATGCTTTTTAAGCTTTTTTAAATTATGTTTTCTAAATTCAAGAAACAATGTTCTGATCGTCAAGAACGACGTAGAGATAGCTTTGAATTAAAAATTCTCATATTATTATTATTATTATTATTATTTTGTTTGTTTGTTCAGATTATTGCTGTAATGAAATTTGTGAATTGTGCATACAAAAGAAATGGTTTATTGTCTACTTAAATATGAACACATAATAGATTATCAATGATTCATAGATTACTGGCGTGTTTCTTGGAAGTCTTAAATATTTAAAATTACTTTTTTAAAACGCTAAAAATAGTTACCATCAGCCATTTTTTCTTAAATTATTTAAATAAACTATACATATTTATTTATATTTGAAATTAATTTTAAAATTATTTCATTTTTCTTGTCTTTCTTAATTATTTTATTGAGTTATATTCCAAATTTGAATTTTATTTAAACTATTTTTTAAAAAATCTTAAGTATATTACTGTTTTAAAAAGTTTGAGGGTAAAAAAAGTTTTTAAGACTTTCAAAAAGTGTGCAAACAGTCTATAAATTATTGGTAATTAATTTACCAAGATGCAATTTATGTAGATATTTCGTGACACAAACACATGAGAAAATCGTTGATAAATCCTTTGAAACAGGTTGTTAGTTCATCTAATATTAGTAGATAAATCCATTTAACCTCTGAAATCCGTTGAAAACTCCTCCAGAGTACAATATAACCAAAGTAGAAATATCGTTGATATTTTGTAAGCATCCAAAAAACGTTGATAATTGCTCCCAAAAATGTTGAAAGTCATATCATATCTACAGCGATTTCACGTAAAATTGCTGTGCTGGGCGGACATTTTGCTGTTTTATTAACCAGTTCTCTACGAATTTAAGAGGATTTCGGTACATGTGATCACGTTGATGTTACATTACTTCTACGATTTTGGGACGATTTGTGCTGTTTGGGAATCATCTGTAGAATGATTTTTTCCATTACATCGAGAGCATTTTCTAATATTTTTATCTTGAGAGCACTCTTTCTTCCGATATTGGCTCTTTTCCCTTTCAGCATTATAGTTATGAATTCCCGTTTGCCTATACCAATTAATTCTGCCGTGGATTTATGAGATTTTTCCATCGCTAAAGCAATCTGTAAGGTTTGATTTAATTCAAGGTCATTTTCCTCAATCTATCTAGTATTGCCCTATCTCTTAATCCGCTAACAAAAACATCTCGAAGCATCATATTTAAGACATCTGGTTTGTACATACAGGGAATTGCTAATGAGCGAAGTTCTGCGATGTAGGCGTTGATCAGCTCATTCTCGTTCTGCTTGCGGTTTAAAAATATGTGACGGCTAGGAATAATTAATGGCTTCGGATTGAGATGATCTCTTAGTATGTCCTTGAGCATTTCGAAATCTTTTTCCCCAGGGCTGTCGGGTGACAAAAGATTCTTCAGTAAATTGTATAATTTTGCTGACAAACTTGATATAAGCGTTTTCGCCCTTTTTTCGTTCGGGACATTTTGAATATCTAAGAATGCCTCGAAACGTTCTATAAAAGAATCAAAATTTTCGGACATTTCATCATATTTTTCAAAATTGACCCCTGTCACTTTTGATTCATTTGGGGTATCCACTTAAGCTTGAGAGTTTGTACAAGGGCTTCATTCTGTTTCATGAGTTCCTGAACCAGTGCCTCCATTATTTTTCAATCCAAAATACAAAAATATATAAATTTCCTACCTTGAGCCGTCTTCGGGTAATTATCCTATCCTTTTTGAAACGAGAACTTTTATAGCACTACATTAGTGGTTTCGTAACACACATTCGTCGCCACTGTTATGGTTCCTTTTAGGGAACCTATGCTCGCTGGAACATGTAATGGTTTATTAATCATTCAGACATTACAATACTAGACTTTACTATTCTAATTGCTACATTTACTATATACATAATACTATATACAAGACAGAGTGTGTCGCCAATGCGCACATCTCCGGAGTTCGTTCCGATCTGCTCTCTGTGTCGAGAGGATGTTTTTCCCCACTGACGTCAGTGGCTTCTGACGTCACTACGATTACGATAGCGGAGTTCAATTAGTTCGATGCACCACAATTTCAATGGTTTTTGTGGGCACACCTAGTTAAAAGATTAATTTGTATAAAGTTAAAAACTGAAATTATATTAATCAGAGGACATTTTTATTTGAAACTAGATG
The DNA here is from genome assembly GCF_026930045.1 of Uloborus diversus. Lineage (NCBI taxonomy): Eukaryota > Metazoa > Arthropoda > Arachnida > Araneae > Uloboridae > Uloborus > Uloborus diversus. Next base: position 118,654,336 of record NC_072733.1, read on the forward strand.
CAGATAGAAATATTCAGAAATAAATTGGGAAGTTAAGGGGGGGGGCATGTATTTGGACACATTATATTTTTTCAACATTCGTATATGCATAAGAAACAGATGACTCCATTGTTTTATATTTATTTCTCGAAATTACACTATCTATTTACTTAAAATTTTCAATAACATTTTTATACCAAAACAATACTAGAATGAAAAGTAGTTAGGTAGTTGACATTTTTTCAATGAAACAAAGTTAAAACAATTCAGAGCACCAAAAAAAGACTTGCACTTATTTTGAATTTTTATGAGAAAGCAAAAACTAAAAATTAAAAACAATTTAGCATGAGGAAAACTCATTTATTTCATGCTTCAGAGTCTTCAGATCAATAGCATGGTCTTATTGTTGTTGTAAACAACATAGATCTCTGTCGTTCAATTTATTTTTTGGTGCTATTGTATCTATTAACTTTATTTAAAACACAAAATTTCCAGCATTTTCAACCAAAAAAAAAAAATGCATTTTCGTAATGAAGCAATCAAAACCAGAGGACCAAGACAGAATTTAAAATTAAATGTTAAAACTATTATATTTATGTGGCAAAGAAGTCTTAGTGTTTTCTGAAATGAAATGTAACTTCAAAATAGTTGATGTACAAAATGTGTTTATTATTACAAAAAGTGAAACTTTGCTGTCAAATGCCTTTTACAGTTAAATCTAAGGAATAATTTATTATTTTTTAATTTCAGCAAAAATATATCCACTTAAATCTGAAGACAGTTTTTTTTTTTTTTTTGTAATTTTTTTTTTCTTTTTTGGTTCGCAGCATGTGAAATTCTTCATGTATTAGAATTTAATCGATTCAAAATAAATGAAGAGATTAAAAAAAGTAAGAAAATGAAAATAAATAAATGAACGACAGATAATGCACATTAGAAATTGCTTGTTTTTGTTTCAGAAAGGCAAGCGTTATAAAGAGTTTTAAATCTAAAAATATTTCCTGTAACCATCTAAAAAGCAATATTACTAATTAAAAATGGTTTGCTATTTAAAAAAACTGCATGTTTAAGTTTACGCTGTACAATTTTCTGATTTAAATGTGATTAAGTTAAACATTAAATTAAAAATTTGAAAGATAAATATGCAAAGGAAAATTTGAAAGCTTAATACTAGAAATAGGTACGTAGCTAAAACAAAGTAACCCCCCCCCCCAAAAAAAAAGAAAGAAAAGACAACAAGAACCTCTAAATATTTTAATGGTTCAGTAAGCACTCCTGGTTAAAATATTAATTTGAATAAAGTTGAAAATCATTACATTTGATGTGAATAGAAATATTCAGAAATAAATTGAGGAGTTGTAATTTGAAACATTACTTATTTTCAACTCATATGAATAAGAAACAAATGTATCTATTGTTATTTATTTATTTCTCTGCATCATACATCTATTACTTAAATTTTGAACAATATTTTCACATCAAAACAATATTATAAAGAAAGTAAAGTAGACACTTTCTTAATGAGACAAAGAAAAAAAATCATTCACAGCATTAGTAGAGGAGTTATTTTCAGTGTTCGTGGAAAAGCAATGTTTACATTTAATTTTCACAGACATTTTAAATACAACTAAAAAAACTGATTCATTCCATAATAAGTCTTCAGGTCATTACCACATAAAGATTACAACAAAGGTCTCTAATGTTCAATTTTTTTTTGGTCTTGTTACATCTGTAAACTTTATTTCCAACACAGAATTTCCAACATTTCTGCACGAAAAAAAAAAAAAAGGAAACGAAGACATTTTTCTCAATAAGGCAATCAAAATCAAATTCAGGGTACCGAAATAGGATTTGTAGTTTTTATAGATTTTGGGGCAAACTATTATTGTCAATAACTGCTTAAGTAACAAAATAAGCAAAGATTAATCTTTGTGTTTTCTGTTACACATTTTTTTAAGCGAACAGTACAATATTATCATGAGTTTTCTAGAACTTCAGCATCAAGACAATAATTCAACTAATAGTTGAGATTTCTTCAAGTTGCAGAATATCTGGAAGAAACTTAAAAAACATTAAGGGCAAATAAATTTAAAAGCAGAAATAAAACTCTCCAAATGTGCTAAATCATCTATACGGCTGAGCACAATTGGCAGGAATGTTTTTTAAAGTAGTTCATAAAATTATAAATGGAAAATAAATAAACACACTTTAATTGAAATAAAGCTGTATTTCAACTACTTTGCATTAAGTGTGTTGTAAAGTTTAATTTTAAATAACAGGGTGTGTTCTAAAAACACATGAAACTCAGATTTAAGGAAGCAGTTACTAAAGACTTTATTTTGCATTGGTTAAAAGCATCGGATAAATATCAAAATATCCAATATATATCAAAATATCGGATATTTTCGAACCCTGATCTTTACAGATAATCTCAAAAACCCATGATGACAGGATTTATTTTAAAACGTAATTCCACACTAGTTAAAATTTAACTCCACATTAATCGAGATAGGATTATTTAAAAATCACTTTCCGACCAAATGTCGAAATTTTTACGAACTTGATGTGGGGTGAGAGCTTCATGTACTTTATTTGTCTGCTGATCTAGAATAGTAGAATTCTTCTAACGTTTGATTCCAAGAAACGGGTTGTGTCATAATGACACACGATAGACGTGAAACATTTCAATTATTCATCAAACACTTTTGAATAGATTGTGTTTATTATTCATTTTTTTACATAAAATTATATACATGTGTCCACTGATAATGATCCTCTTCCTTCTTCCTAAGAAGAAAAATGATCTGTTTACGATAACTAAAGTAAGTAATTACAAATGTACATATTGATCCAGGGGTGTCGACAGGATTTATGGGGCCCTATGCAACTTTCTTCAGGACCCCTAACTTTTTATTTAAACTTAAACCTCCTCTTTCTAGGCTCCGTTTTCACATAAATATTTAAAATCGATTTGCGATTTCAGGTATGGGGGACCCTTTTGTAGCTCGGACAATTTGATGTCAATAGCAAAATAGGCCATGTTATATTTTTTCATCACGATGTGCCTTTTCCTACGCGCGTGTGTGTGTGCTTAACAGAAATAAATAAATAAAAAAAATTTCTGCTGTCTGTCTTTTTTTACCTCCTTGGAGGAGGAGGAATATCAGGAGAGTGATGCAGGGATCTCCTTTGGGTTGAAGGTAGAATATCCCCAACTTTAGGGGATCCGAGGGGTTTCTCCCCCGGGAAAATTTTAGAAAAATACACTAAAAAATTCTGCATTTTGAGGTCTTATACAGGATAATAGGAACTACAAAAACATGAGGAAAAAAAAGGAAAACAAAAATTTCTTAAACTTTACACACTTTTGCAAACTAAGACAATACAAAATACAAACTGCTCGTGGTTCGACAAATTGTTGATATTAATTGACAGAGAGGAAGAGCGACGAGGGAGAAACGATGACGCATCGTCACTTGCTCACATCAACTTTCGGTATAATTGAGGAGCAAACATTCAAACCATGTTTTCTCCTTCGGATACAGTTTTTCAGGAAACACAAAAAACTAATATATTTAAAAAAAACTTGTTTTAGAACCCAATTATCATTTTTTTAGTTGTATTACTAATTACTAGTAAGACTTGTAGGCGTACTTTACCTAATAAACTTAAAATGAATTAGAAAAATGCATTTTAAATTTGGAGAAATCATGTTTTGACCGAACTCAAAGGAGGAAACGTGTTTTGAATGTTTTCAATGTGGATAAAACACTTTTTGAATGAAAAAGATAGTAACTTAAATTGCTACGATTACATTTTTTAATGGAATAAAACTAATTAATGACATAATAAAACTGATTGTTATAAAATAAAGCTAGAAATTTATATGTGAAAAAAAAATTGTCCTGCGTAATCCTCATCCAAACAATCACACACTACTTCCTCCGTTTCATCATTGCGTTTAGGTAAATTATAAATAATGTCTTTGTACCAATTAAAATCAGGTTGATTTTTCCACTCTTCGCCATACATTAAGTTTAAAAGTTTGTCTACGTCTCTTTTCTTTTCAACTGATATTCCATGGCTAAGAGGAAGAGATTGTAAGAAAACACTTTTCACAATGTGCATCTATTATTTCTTCCATCCCTAAATTAATAATAAAAATTTAGGTAAAAGCACACCGCTCTAAAATAAACAAACAAACCCCCCAACATAGCACCAAGCAAACAATAACATAACCTCTGAAACACTAGACACATTGGGAAATAGCTGGGTCACGTGATCAGTAAGAACAGCTCTGATTGGTTGGCTGGAGGAATCACTGTCTGACTGAAAACTGACTCTGGAGGAAACACTTTTTGAATGAAACCTGAATTTTATAAATAGGTTTATAATGGGAAAAAATATGTTTTGGTTGAAAACGATAGCATATTTTTGTACCATTTAATGTTGAGTTCAAAGAAAAATCACTAACTCATTTTTTTTCATTTTTGGAGAAAACACTGTTTGAATGTTTGCTCTTCAATTAGTTTTCTATCATCCCTTATGAACTCACCAACAAACGGAACACTGAATTAACTGAAAAATGATCAAGATTAAAATATGCTTTAAAAGAAATGGTGCAAATAACAGCCTAACCATTCGGACAAATCACACTTTATACAACTGATAGGAAATAAAATTGAAGCACTTTTCAAACAGTATCAGAAACTTTTTAAATTATTTTCAAGGTCTCTAGAACAATTAAAATTATTCAAAGCAGTTCATTTGTACTTTCCAATCTCTGATATTTTAATACTTGATCGCATTGTTTTACATTCTAACTTAGTAAGAAACCTGTTATTCTGCACTACTTGTATTTTTAAATAACAAGTAGTGCTGAAAATGAAAAGGAATAGAGGTAGTGTAGTAATTTTTCTCATGCGAAACAGATTGACAGTATGCAGTAGAAGTTATATAAAAGCAGGTAATAACGAAGTAACTTTCAAAATACGGAATTTAGGTTTAAATAAATAGCAAAATGTGAACATGGTAGTCATGAAAATGTACCTCAAGCAAGCAATATGTTACAGGAACGTCATAACCATATTTTTTTACATTTTTGATTTTGATGCAGAATGTAGCGAGGAGCTGAATTTGGCCCATTTTGGCATCCCTTTCCCCTCCTCCCATTTGAGGAAGTTTAAAATGTCCCAAGTTCTTTAGGTTTTTAAGCTTGTGAAAATAAAATTCATTTTTTAAAGTATTTTTCCTTTTTTTTAGGATCGAATCATGCAATTTTTTCGAGAGTTGGGGGCCCCCAAAGAAGAGGGGGACCTAAGTTATTATAGCTTGTTTAGCTTATAGGTAAATCCAGTACTCATTCTAATTAATGGTGACATAACTGTGCCCTTTTTAGATATGTAAGGGCGTGCTATGCACTTCGATAAGGAAACATCTTTCAAAGTGCCTCCCCCCCCCCCAATTGCCCCTTCCCGTTTTTACTCTAGAAACAACACTAGAACTAGTTTCAATTTGTATCACTGTAATCAAAACTAAATCAACTCATATTTTAAATCTTTTCATCGAACTGCGTCGCTTGCCTATGTTTTGAGTTTCGAACGCTGAAAATGCAAGCGCTTATATTAATGTTTTTTTTTTTTTAATTTCTTTGCCCCTTTTCCCTTTTACTACAATTCTGTTTAGCTTTCAAAAAGAAGCAATTTTTTTTAGCCTTGGAATTCACGCAAAAAAAAAAAAAAATCACATTTATTTTTGGTTTAAGGCGTTGATAGTGGGCTACGAAGATAAAGGCAAGTAGAATTTCTCACTTCAAGCCTGATCACTTTCACTGAATTCACTTTGATTTTAAACTAATAATCTTAACTATTAATCTTAACTCTAAGAGAAAGACTTCCTTCAAACTAAAAAGTTTTTTAAGGGGGGGGGGGATTTATCTTTATCTTAGGCCCGCTTCACGGGCGCCTCAATCTCTCACGGGCCCCTGTGCATTGCATAGGCTTGCCCCCCTCTCTCCACGGCCCTGTATTGATCTCCCGGCTGCCTGAACGTAGTACATGCAACCATACAAAATGAGAAAGGAAGCGAGAAGAGTGTAATGTCTCACTTTTCTCCAATACATGAAGGCAAGCAAGCCACTGCTTTCCTTCTAACCGACATTGCTTATCCCCACCACTTTTCGTCACACAAAAAGGTTGGATCGTTACTTCAAAGCCCTCGCATAAAAAATTTTCATTCAAAAAATCTATGATTCAACATTTTATCAAAAAGTATTGATATTTAAGCCCGCAAAACTTTAAATGTCTAATTTCTGACAAACAAGAGCTTTGTGGCTGGGAGGACTTTTACAATCTCAAAAACCCATGATAACAGTCCTTATCTCAAAGGTAATTCAACACTTGTTAAAACTTAATTATGTATCAATCATGGCATAATTATTTAAAAATCATTTTCTCAATAAAAATAGAAATTTTTACAAACCTGAAGCGGGGTGATAGCATGCATTTTATTCTTCAGGTGATAAAGAAAGTAGCATGTAAAGGAAATAACTAGGCAACCTAAAAATTAGTAAACCCTAATTAGAGCATAATAAAAAGTACCAACACACTACTTGAACCGAACTTAGAACACCTCAGTTTTCTGTTTATGATGGAACACACAGCGACTGACATGCTTGTTGAATAAAAAAAAAAATTACCAAAATAACTAAAACTACCTACAATTCATTAAATTTATAATAAAATACTAGTACATTTTAAATTGGCTCGCTCAACCTAAAAAATCGATAAAAACTGTGCCGTGTGTCAAACAAGTATTGTACTTCATATCCACCTCATTTGCTTTGGCAAATTTATGTGGTCACATTAATTTCATAATCGAATTGACATTTTTTTTACAAATTTTAACTAATGAATATTCGGCAGAAAATCATAACAAATCGTTTCCTTAAATCTAAATGTCATTAAAAGATACTGCCAGCAAGCATTGAAAGTTCTATAATTTATAAGCAATATCTTTCCTTTGCATTTCCTTTCAAAAAAAACAAAAATTTGACACTGTAAATACTTACGTTGCATAAAGAGAAGGTTTAACTTGGAGTTTTATATCTTGAAGGAACATTAAAAACGATACATAAGTAGTGATGTGGACCGGGTAAATACCCAGCGGGTAGGTAAATATTTTTTGGGTATTTACCCGGGTATTTACCCAAGGCCTGGGTAAATACCCCAAAACTGGGTATTTTACAAAAAAATGCAAAAAGTGAATGGGAATTTTTTTTAAAAATCTAAATATGAAATTATTGGTAAAACTGATACATACATATGTAATTACACAGTTTATAATATTTTTGATTGAAAGATTTGATGAAATTATGAAACAAACATTTCGTGAACCAAAGAATCTTTCTTTTCAATGTCATAATTGAAGAAGTACAGTAGTCCCTCGTTTTACGAGGGTTTATTTTGCGGGATTTCGATTATACGCGGTTTAAGATTTCACACCTTTATTTTATTTTACGCAGATGAGTTTTGGTTTTACGCGGATGCGGCAATGCAAACAGATAACATTCTCTTCTCTTTCAAAATCAAGACTTCTCAAAATTGCAGATTACACGTAATAAACTGCATTTTGGCGTGCTGATAACCGAACTTGAGGCCCCTGGAGACATCTTATGCGATTGGTTCTAGAGCTCTTTCCAGAGGTAAAGTTATTAAACTCGCACAGTTTAGAACTCACTGGAAGAAGAGTTTTGAGGAGTGACAAAGGAGGCCAAAACCAACGAGGATACCGACTTCGGTGGCACACAACCAAAAACGTTCACATTGAAAATTTTGAACCATTCCTAGACAACAGAAATGGTCTTTCTGATTTGTTAGTGAAGAAAGATTCTATCATGGAAATAACGCAAGTGGTCATGGATGCGTTAATGCTCTGCAAAGAATTACAGAGAAAAATTCTTAATGACTGCCAAAAGACTATCATTGCCAGTTCCTCTTTATAAACAGAACATTAAATTAATTTATGTTTTCTTTATGCATGTTATGCATAAAAATCGATATAAGTACACATTAAACTTATTACACAATTAGTCATCACTATAATGAAGTTTTTTTTTTTTATCTACGGAACCAGACCCCTATTTTAACACTACTTTTAGGTCTCAATTTACGCGATTTCGATTTACGCGGCATTTCCGTGGAACGTAACCCCCGCGTAAAACGAGGATCTACTGTAATAAAAAAATTTTTTTGAAACATCTTCAAACACATTTTACTGAAAAAGGATTGATTGAGTATTTTTATTATAACATTTTCTTTTTGTTGTACTGCATTTATTTTTAGTATTAAATTGTTTTGTTCTTTAAATTAAAATATTGTAAAACAGCTGTAACGTTTCTATTTTTTTCTCACACTCAAGACATATGCTTGAAATAAAACAAAAAGAGAAAGTCAAAACATCAATATGAAATAAGCGAACTAAGTACTGATACGTTATCAGGAGGTAGACAAACCACTTAGTTCGCAAGGTACATTCTTCAGAACATCTTTGGTTTGTTTCTTTTTATTTTTGAATTTTAAATGCTTCAGTATATATATATATATATATATATATATATATATATATATATATATATATAGATATACTGAAGCATTTAAAATTCAAAAATAAAAAGAATATATATATATATATATATATATATATATATATATATATATATATATATATATATATATATATATATATATATATATATATATGAGATGCAAAATATGCCTGAACACTTGTGAACTAGGTTTGCAGGAAATTTCTGCAAAAGATATAGGTAAATAAATAGTAATAATAAATTGGGCGACTCTTCAGTACATTTTGATGTCATGCAGGGACATATTACTGGGTTATAAAAGATTAGGACCTTAAAAAATTGATGTTTGCTTTTTTTTTGTAACCAGTTAAGCTTTTTACTTCTTGTAGAATGGCTTTTAATGTCTGAAATTTGGCTATCAATATTGATTAGACATATCCAACACATTTAATGTGCATATCATATTAGATTGCTAAGTTGTTTCACACAATAATTCTTTAAATATGTGATCAAAATACAAGTTTTTGGCAAAATTTTTTTGTTTTGTATATGGTTGGTAATATATATACATAGTGGAATACATACAGAAAAGTATTTTAGTTGAATATAAATTTTTGAAATAAATACCCGGGTAAGTACCCATTTTGGGTATTTACCTGGGTATATACCCTGGGTATTTACCCCTAAAAATAAATACCCGGGTATTTTACATCACTATACATAAGTCAATTTTTGTCTAAGAAATGATCAGGAAAAATAAAAACCTTGACATCAAAACATAGTTAAAATGGGTTTTAATATCAAGTCACATTCATTTAAAATAAAAATTTCTGCAACATACAGTATTTATGATACAAATCACAAGTTTTGATCTCCTCACATCACAAGTGTATGTTTTGTCGTAGCCTATTTTTACTGCCCCTCGCGCCAAGCACGAAATTGATCGCGCCAAACCGAATACAGAGATCTATCGTTAAAAAAATTTAATTTACACAATTTAAACTTTTGCCTTGTCTTAAAGTGTTGTTTTTCAATAACGTTGTGATTGGAATCACCGATTTAACAGAAAAAATAACTATAAAAGACCTAAATAGTATGTCAGAATGGAATTTTAGCACACCGGAACACATGTTTTTAATATAATTACGCGATAGTTAAAGAAATAGGAATGGACTCACTCAAGTAAAGCTACACACGTATAATTTGAACATTGTAGAACAGTAATATGAGCATTTAAATCCTGGACTCACCTTTAATTTTCCAGATTCTGGGTTTTTCCACAGCACTGTCATACGCTCCATGTTAATCCTACGGGAGAAGAAGAAACCCTGCCTCAGGCGGTCTTCGACCAATAGGAAAATGATGCCGCGTTGTCGCAACGTTGAAAAAGAAAGGGGAGACGCTCAACGCAACAAAACCTGAAGCTAAAACCGTAACCGGTTTTAACTGGCGCGGAGAAAAGTCTACCCAAAACATTCGGCTTTGAAGGACTTTATCAGTGCTATTTTACCTAGAATGCTGTGTTTATTAGTGAATATTTTCTGTTGATTTAACTAAAATGCCGCTTGTGTTGAGTACGGTTGTACAAACAGACCGGGAAACAAGATTCCAGGGATATCTTTCGTGCCATTATAAAAGAATATTTAGATGTTTGGTTTAGGTATTGGGGAAAAAATATTGAAAAAAAATAGCAATTCACTTAGACAATTATATTCAAAATTATTGCACTTTAAAGTGCAATAGTGGGTAACACGAAGGGTTAGATATTTTGCAGGCAAGAAGTCATTTATGCCAGGACAATGGAAAAAATGGCAAAAACAGAATTAGAGAAAGTTGAATTGAGTTCTGTTAACAAAGATATAGGAATGAAATTTTTTAGCTATCAATTTTATTATTTATTATATTTATTTATAATTTGCAAAACTTGCGTTTAGTAACAAAAGTAATTCTTTTAAACCTCCACCACAACATGTTGCAATATAATGCAGTACAATTTTTATATGAGCCTAATTCTTTTAAGCATAAAATTTCAGATAAGTAATTTTTTTAAAAAATTAGGTTTGACACATTTCTACCAAAGGTAGGGGAAAAAAATTCTAAAAGTGTCCTGGCAAAACTATTTTTTGCCCATATTTGCCAAAGTGGCAAAACTAGATTTGCTTCATTTATGGGGATTGGATGGTGTTTAATATCATAGTAATTTTAACTGCATTCTAATAATTTTCATGTTTTTGTGCCTAAAATATTAAATTGCATCAGTGGAACAGTTATCCATTGTTTTTGTGGAATGCTTTTTTTTTATTTAATGAATGCAGAAAGAAAGTGGAGGGTAAAAAGCAATAAAAATCAACTCACTGACTTTGGTATAAAATATTAAACTGTCCTAACTATTAAATAAGAAATTCTCATCTTTTAATTTTTAGCAGGGAAGTAGTGTAAATTTTGCAATGCCAACAGAGTAATAATAAAATATAATAGTTTAAAAAACTAAAAAAACAGGCTTTCGTAGCAAAATGAACTAAAAAGTGAAAATTAATCTTTGGATGATAGTAGTTGACCAATCACTTAATTTTAATGTAATACAAAAAAGTGTGGGGTGCTGTCTATTTACATTTTTGCTTGGACAACAAATGGAAGAAATTCAAGACAACTGAGATGCCCCCCACGCTATTTTGTATTACGTTAAAATTAAGTGATTGGGCAACTACTATCATCCAAAGATTATTTTTCACTTTTTAGTTCATTTTGCTACGAAAGCGTGTTTTTTTAGTTTTTTAAACTATTCTTTTATTTTTCTGTTTTTTTAGTCTTATGTTGGAGAATTATCAGGCGACGAAATTATTTATAAAACGGGGTGCGAGATAATATCTTAAAGTTAAGACAAGGGCAACCCGATGGGAAACTACTGTGAGTCATCAATGTATGTTTGCGGAAATCATATCTATATTACTTTGAAAATTTGAGATACATTTGAATAAAAGTTTTGTTCAACAATGGTCTAATCAGCAATGAATTTCCAATTGAAGGCTCACCTAAATTTCGGCATGAAATTAGTTAAAAATAATTATATTTCATGTTCTAATTACCTTGGAGCATTGGAACAAATTTTGTCTGATGCAGAAAAATTAAAGGTTTTTGTAGACATTTTAAAATAATTTTTGCAAGCATTTTTTAATGTATTTTTAAGAATTTTTCCTTTTTCACCTTGTTGGATTTATGCCAAAATATTGATTAAAATTGGAGGAAACTAAAAATTAAAAGAGTTAATTAATTAATCTGATTATAGAATATTGCATTGTCATCGGGTCTGAGGTCGCGTGCCAAATTTCAAAAGAATCCGATCGCAGGAAGTGGGCGAAATTTGAGCTGCAAGTTTCCGTTACAAGATACATACATCGTTACATACATACATACATACAAACAGGTGAAGCTAATAAAAGCGTTGTTAAAAATTATAAGAGGTCAACTATGAATATATAGTGTGAAATATAAATGTGATAAAAATGTATAATTCATACAAAATGAAATTTTATTATTGACAATTACTCCGAAAAATAGCCAAAGCTCATTCAAATTCAGTTGGATCCGATATATCAGGATATTTTTTTAAACATTGCATCGCAATATGCAAGTTTTAAATCATTATCTATTTCCCTTAGTTTACTTTAAATTGTTTTAATTATACATTTATATTAATGAAGAACCTAGTCTTGGTCTGCTTTAATTTAAGTTTTAATTGGATTATTCAAATTGTACAATTGTTGTACTTGTTTTCCCAGTTTTTGCCACTATCTTGGCAAAAATAACCCTTTGCGGGCAGGATGACCAACCTCATCAAAAATTTAAACTGTTATTCTTTTTCCAGATTTCAATTAGATTTTCAAGCTATTTAATTTTGACAGAAAATAGTCAAATAATATAGAAAATTATCTTTTTTCTCTAAAGAAATAATACGTTTTTTTCTCCTGACTGGGGAAATTGATACCCGAGGAAAAGTAGTTGAGAACTGGTAATGTCTAGTCCTTTTAGACAATCATCCTTTGCATTTATTTTCCTGTCTCGAATACAAATTGTAAATTCAATTTTTATTTTAAAAAAATAACAATCTTTGGACGCATTTGTTTAAGCAAATTCAAGTTTAATATAAGATCAAATCAAATCAAGTTTAATATAACATTTATTTTAAGCTAGATGTCAAAGAAAACCAAAACTAGAATTTAATTAAAGCATGTTTAATATCTTTTATTAATTTACTGAGGGCAAAATTTCAAAAACTACATAAGTTGTATGTAAAAATTCCATTTTTTGTTCCCTTTTGAATGCTGGCAAAAAAATATTTTTTTGCTGGAAGGGGAAAACCGTGTTTTTTTTTTTTTACCCGTGGCGAAATACAACTTGAATAACTCATTTCTAGTTCGAAATATCTCTACTAGAACCATAGAAAAAAGAGGATAGGGCACATATTTTTTAAATGCAAGAAAACTATGAATTTGCTACATCATATTATGATATATAATGATGATTCATCATATTTTAACTGTCACAATTAAAAACCAGCTTAATATTCCAGAAATACAGCGCGCAAAAATGTCTCATTTGTGCAAATGGCTTAAGCAATACATAAATTTTGAACTACAAGGCAGGTTTTTTTAAAAAAAAACTAAACTTATTGAAGAGAGCTCTTGACAAAGAAATTGTAATAGAAAAATTCTTTACATTTTTGGCTATTATTTTAAGGGTATTTTTTAAGAAATTTAAATTTTTGTCATACCTTTGTGTTTTACTTTCAATTTGTCAATATTTGTTGTATATAATAAAGACATTTTCTGTACTTGGTACATTCTGTAGTTCTTTTAAACAATGTACATTCTGTAGTTCTTTCAAACAATGTTCAAAATTTAAGATTAAAGCACATTCATCACATTTTTTTGTTCATCCACATTTTTTTGTATAATTTATTTCTTATGTGTTTATACTCTAATTCTAACTAAGCACAGTTTCATACATACGTTTTCATTAATTAAGCGCGTTTAAGCTTCTGAACTGTGTGGTAATCGGGGGAAATAAATAACTACTCTACACAGCAAAAATGCATTCACTAACAACAAAAATGAATAAAAATAAGAAAAAAAATCACAAAGAAATAGCTTTTTTCATTGTTGTATGGGATAAATAAAGCATTTTTTTTTTTAATTTTTTTTTTGCTCCGACAGTAAAAATTATAAAAATACCGCACATTTATTTCTCTTTCTGAACGTTTTCCCTGTTATTCTACATTGAATACCATTGCTTTCTTGGGTAGAGTTTTCCCCTTCCCCTCTCCCTTACCCGCTCTGTCCACGGCTTCAAGTGCGCACAGCAAGTTTACGGCTTTGGGAGTCTCCCCTTTCTTCTATCCCCCTTGGTAACCGGTTGCGCTTTCCGAGCGTAACTGTTGTCGCAACTCTGAAAACGACGTTTTCGTATAGGGACTCTAACACAGGGATTCAAGTGAAACACGGCCGATCGCAATGCACCGATGCGATCGCTATTTCCCCAATTTGAATTCAAGTGTAACATTGCGATTGTCTTCAGTCCCGATTCCCTCGCAAAATTTGCAATTGCTCTCGAGCTCTTGTAAGTCTGGAAAATCTCTCGCAAGTGCAGAAAAACATCAATGGCGTCTTTTTGAATGCAAAGTTGATTTTAGAATGGGATACTTTCACGCCGAGAAGAAGAACACCGCGGATACGGCTCCTTATGCAAAACAAACGCACATGGTAATGTTAATGGTATTGGGAGCGTGGCGTAAGCTGTCGAAATTAGGTTTTTTCGTGAAGAAAAATGCTAACAAGCTGTTGTGCGTGTAAATGACGAATAATGACGATAAAGAAGAATGCAAGGAGCAGGAAATATCCCTCTATATCCTTCCACATTCAACTACAGAGCTAAAAAAATAAATCGGTTGTCAATGTCAAATCACGATATTCAAGGTTGTCACGACGGCCATGTATGACCACAAGGATTTTATCGGACTAAAAAAGAGTACTGAAAACTGATGCTGTGTCAACTTTTTCTTTCTTTTTGTGCAAGCCATCTTGTAAAAAGGAGGAATACAAATTTTATGACTCGAGCTGCTGAAGCATCGTAAGTTATTTCGTCATTAATCTACACTTTATAGTCGTTATGTTTACATCAGTTTTGCCCATGTAAAGTTGAATATGTATAATATTTCTTGAATTTTCATTTATTCCCGTTAAAAAAATCAAATAATGGAATTTTTATAAACAAACCATTAATTTTTTTTTTCAGTTATTTATTTTTTAGCTTTGAGTATAAAAAAATAATGTTGTAAACTTGTCTCATTATTAGTACAAAAAAAAAAAAAAAAAAAAAAAAAAAACTATAAGTTATTTTTTCTTGTTGAATACAAAGGTTTATTCTACTAGTCCTGCAATTACCTGAATTCATTCTTATTTCCTTCATCCTCGATTATTAGTTCTCAGGTTAAATAAATTTTCAACATTCAAATACAGCTCATGCATTCCATTGATTCAGGTATATTAATTGTAAATTCATGTGATATTTGTCAAGTAATATAAATACTGTACAAAATTTTAATGATTAAAACTAGTCTTTGGAGCTGTGCCATATTTATATCTTTTAAATCTTAGTAATTTCCTGCTGAATAGATGAGGAACACTTATCATTCTATATTTATCATTGGATGATTAAACATATTTTCTATACTGTATACATATTATGTGATTCGCCAAATATCGTACCATAAATTGAATGCCAAGCAGTGCACCTTTAATGCAAAATTACTTTTCTGAGTACCTACAGGTCTGCTTTACTGTTAGGCTATGTTCGGTGTGAGGGCCCACGGAGAATACAAACATTTTTGACAAAGCTGTTGAAGTGAAATTAAGAAGTGCATTTCAACCAATGTACAGTACAGTAGTCTCGTTAATCAAATTAAAAAATTTCTTTAAAAATCCTGTTTTTAAATAGATATGATTTTAAGTTATGGAAGTAAAAATATAACTCTGAGTGCAGGAAAGATTCCATTTATATTTTGATCTATTAATGAAGCATTTTCATGACCATGCCTCATTGAAATGTCACTTGTGTTTGAAACAGAAGGTAAGTAGACTAATTCTTTGTTAGGAAATAGGGCAGTAGCAGACGACGTCATCCTGGTGGACAAACAAACTCCAAGTGCTGCTGACAACTAAACGTGCTGTTCGCTCGGCTGTCAAAGCATCTCTTTCGCTTCCATGTTTTTACATCGTAATGCTGCGTGTGATCTAATTTTTGTTGAATTAGGCACTGTTCAACTAATTTCTTGGCATTGATGAGCATTTATTTTAATACTAGTTAAGTTGAAGTGACTAATACAACTAGTATTTTGTTAATTTTATGTACAGATTCTTTTTTAGAGTGAGATTAAATTTTTGTTTACTTCACTCACCCATCCACGATGTTTACGTTACGTTTGCGTTGCATCAAAAATTATTTGCATTCTCGACGAGTCAAAGTCACAACTTCGTTTGCCTGTAGTGTGGGTGTTATTTCTGCTTTTTTTTTCCATCCCTTCATCATATAACTTTTTTGCCTTGTCATAAATTTTGTCATTACATTTCGTGTTACGTTTAACCACAATACGCAATGTTTAGATTCTAAAATTTTTTTTTATAATCACTGAACCGACTTGCTCCGCGTTGTGTTGCTATTCAATTTCATGCTAAACAAACTTCGTTACACTTTTTCCTCTCAGTAAAACTCATCACATTGAGATTAGATAAGTCAAAGTCACAAAATAAACAGTTTTCCACAAATTTTATGAACTCTCTCCCCCTCCTCCCTTTGTTTTTGGGGATTGTTTCTTTGACATTTGTTGCCTTCTATACTATTTCTTTTGCTGTGCAGTGTAGGTGTTATTTTCTGCTGCTATTAAGTTTTTCATAGTGTTTCTTAAGCAATAAATTTTGATCAGGTCTACGGAGCCGGAGTGGGACTGATTTTGGGGTAAAGGAGTCAGAGTCGAAGGCTCTAAATTGCCGGACTCTTTTATTTCCCCTTCAACTCTACAGACCATGTTGTCAAAAATTTCTCCTTGGATTTATGCTTAAATGTTCTTTATTAAAAATTTATTATTCTTGAACGTTTGTATAGTTATGACAATTCCCAAAAGAGGCAAAGGATATGTGCTTAATACATGTTCTATCGAAAAAGAATGTAATCCCGGGACAGTCTTGCAAATGTTTCGCCCCTGTAGCTCTACGGATGAGAAGTGCCAAAAAAGTTGTATCAGAAACACAAGGAAAATTCTCACTAGCTGGATCATTTGTTCAGAGACGGAGTTAGTCTTTAAAATTCTGCCCTGCGAATGATCTTGTTGGTATGAAAATTTGGAAGAACTATTTACACTTCATAAGGATGCGTTGAATTTGACAACAGAAATATGGACTCGTTTCTGCTACAAAGTACGGAACAACATAGTAGTATATTCTAAATATAAAGTTTCTCGCTAAATTAGACCATACGATTACCACATGGACAGAAATAAAGTGAAACTTAATAGTTCATGGTTCATGTTAAAATTTTTAAGTTCATTTTGCTTTATGTGTGTCAACTCTTTTAACTGGTTTGAAATTTAATTTGATCTAAAATGTGAATTCCGTTAAAGAATGTGCCACTTATTTTTATTTTGATCCCATGTGCTGACATATAAGTCAGAGATAACTGTATTAAGTTTTTAGAATGAATAGAAAATTATCTTTTAGTGAAAACTTGATTTTATACTTTCTGTAGAACCAGTGATGAAAAACGTTCCAAGCGGGAAAACTTAAAATCAGGGCCTTGTTCAAAATCTGAGCACATTGTTTAAAAATTGACTCTTATTCAATGAAGTAGGGGGGGAAATGTGTAACCTTTTTACTTGTTTTTTGATACAATTTCATTTATAGCACAATTCGATTCGTTAACATTTTTTTTACAAATTCACTTCTTGGTTGGCATTTATAATTGTAAATAGCTTTAGAGTTTTTGTACTTAGAATTGCTTTATCATCTGTGGGGACATTCTCGATTATATCTTCTTTGTTTTCGTTATTATCATCAAAGGCGTTCAGTTAATCTGATCTTGAAGGACTTCGTTATTTAACGAGATGACACGTGTCACCAACTGCTGGAAAAATTTCAAGAAGGGTACCAGCAGCTCTAGTCCTCAACTGCCATGAAGGAATATTGGACGGTCAGAGGAAATCCTTCTCACAGACAAAGAAAAATTAGACAGTGCAAAAAGGATGCCAGAGCGGCTTCAAACAGCTATAAAACATTTATCTTTAAAAAAATTCTGTGAGTCTTGTAGCTGAAAAATTATTTTGATCTGTTTGTAGAAAAACAATCGTGGACTTTCTGAAAAAGGGTAAAGTAAGTCCGGAATATTTTAACGTATCAGTACAGTCTTTTTCAGAGACCAGCAGAATGGAGTTCCACTGTATCTGCAATTTAACTGCCCATTGTGGGAGAAAAATTTTTTGATACTTTATCATTCAAAAATCATCGAAATCAATTAAATAATTTTACATGGAAGGCACAAAAAGAACACATTCAAATAAAAACTTTTATTTCCAACAAAATTTCTATTGCTCCTTTTTACATACATACATATTTATACTTACACACAATGCTGTAGTTGTAGTATAATTGTTTTGTTTGTTTACTGTAATAAATGCAAATGTGATGTCAATTGGTTTGAAACCACCTTTTCTTTTAATGAGTCCCCTCAAACATTTGTTCTTAATTGAAGCACTGCTGACGTGTATATGTTATAAGTGAAAATCACCCCTCATATGAAAAATTTATGATTATGTCGAATTTTATGGGTTGTAAGCCCATAGCTATGATAACCTAAAAATTATCAAACAGTTGTTGGGGTAGGTAAAAAGAAGGAGTTGGCACAGAAACCACCTCTTCCCCTTAGAACAGAGTACCCTACCTTTATAACTCTAACGGGTTTGATGACAGTCCGGCAATTGAGAGAGAGCACTTAACAGAATAAATTAACATCTGCTACCGGGCCTCTGCCCTTTGCATTTTTATCTATAAACTTTCTTCGTTATAAACCCCCCCCCCCCCGAAATAAAATCTTGGCTACGGCCTTGCAATAATCAACCCCACCTTCATATGTCCGGCCTAGGCCCGGATCTATAATTCCTTCCCTCCCATAACCGCTATCGAATAATTGTCTTTAGTCGTAACATCATTGTTTTGTGAAATCCTTAGGTTTTTTTTTTTTTTAATGAAAAAAGGAGGAAAAAGTTTGTTTTTAAATTCGATCGATCCTTGCATTACATAAGTAAAAGAAATGCAGTGAAATCCCATTACAACGAACTCCAAGGGACTGATAAAATATTTCATTGTAACGGAATTGTCTAAAAACTTACTTTATTTTTATAAAAGTGTCAATTTTACAAACCTACACCCTAATATACGTAAATATGCAACTTTTACAGTTACAAAAAACTAAAATATAATTAACACATTAATTATTCTGAAAAAAAATTAAAATATTGAACACTGAACTTTTATTCACTGGTCGTCATCACAAAAAGTGTTATTATACTGACCACAAGAACCCTTTCCGAATTCGCAAGGTGCCTTGCGTTTTGGTGTGCAGAAATCGACAGCGCTTGGATAGACACTAGCTTTTGTTGTCACACATAAACCCATGTTTCAGTATGAGTGCATTTCCACCTTGAATGGCTCTGTTTTGAAAGTACAAATGGAGTTTTCACATAGCGACTTGTGAAAGTTGTTTTTTAGTTTCTGAAAACAGCATTAAGTACAAAATATCGTTGTATTTTTTGTTCGAAAATTTCATTGTAATGGGATTTCACTGTATATGGAATTCTACGCACTCCAATTAGTTGTTTTTTTTTTTTTTTTGTTCTATGTAAGAAAACTACGTGTAAAAAATGGACATTTTCCATTTTTGAAGTTTCTTTCTCATTTCGGAGAGGGTTCTAACTCGATGCCTCCCCCCCCCCCCCCCCCACCTTTGGCTGTGCCATTGCTTGTGGTGAATATGTTGCATTATAATCTGTGCAATACATATTTTTCAGATTTTTAACTATCATTTGTGGTAATTAGGCTGCTTCATGTTATCATACATAAAAATATGGTAAGCACATTACATATTGGCAATTCCATGGTGTTGGACGTAAAAAATGAAGAAAAATTTCTCAGTTTTAATTCTATTTACCAAATATAAACTGTTCCAAAATGATCAAATTTATTTACAAGATACTTCCTACATCCCACTGAATAAAAAATCATATTAGTTTTTCAAAATAGATTCCTAAAGTATAAACGTATTTTTGCAACATCACCAGCAACACTCTGTATCTTTAAATGGTTATTCATCTGAATTCATAATATTAGCATGTATTTTTTGGAAAAAACAGAATTTCTTCGAGAGTCTACAAATGTGGTTTGAAAATATTCAAGATGCTGACCTTGGTTTAACCTGCTGTAACTTATTTATAACTGAAGTGATCAAATTTTAGACAGGCATTTCAAAATATACAACTCTTTACCTTTAAAATGACACCTCATTTGTTTACATATTTTAATTTTGAAAATTTGATCATCTGGTTGACTTTATCATGGAATTGCCCATATTATTTACTTGTGTGTAATATTTATATATTGTAATACTGTAGACAATAATTTGGTTAACCTTTTAGTTCCATAAAGTGACCACTTGACCAAAAAGTAAAAACCTTGATTCTCCCTCTCCCCCACCGTTTTCTTCAACTATTTGGATATCGCATTTAAAAAAATAGAGCTTTGCACAATGCATTTGTTTTAGATATTAAATTCAACGCCTTTTTAACGATTCCGTACCTAAGAATTATTTTGCAGGAAAAAAATTAAATTTCAGTTTTTGAGGTGAAATATCCTCTATATTATTGTGCTTCAATTTTGAATATAGTCAGTACCCTGTTATGTTTTGATATTCATAAAAATTTGATTAATTATTCATCAGTTAAAGATTAGAGAGAAATTTAGAGTGGCGTTAACTTCAGTATTAGAATACAGTAAAGCACCTGTTATGTTTTGACAGTCATAAAAGTTTGATTAATTATTCATCAGTTAAAGATTAGAGAGAAATTTAGAGTGGCGTTAACTTCAGTATTAGAATACAGTAAAGCACGGTTTATACCTTTTTGAAGGGACTGTATGAAAAAAGCAAACAAATGAAAAAAAATGTATTATAAGTATAGGTTAATGTGTATTAGACTCTGCAGGGGACAATTTAAAAAACATATAATTGATAAGAACATATAAAAAAGATAAGTATAAATGGTGCACTGTATTTTATTTTCTGGAAACGCATTAGGGGCATTCCAAGGTATTTTTGACATTTATGTAGAGTCCGTAACGTGACCTTTTTTGCCATAAATTTTTAATTTACTGTTTGATTAGCATATTATTTTATTTTGATCTTTTCCTACCAACACACCAGCTCAAATTAAAATAATTTGCAAATCAAACGGTAAATTAAAAAGTTATGGCAAAAAAAGGTCACGTTACGGACTCTACATAATGTCAAAAATACCGTGGAATGCCCCATTAGCATTTCAGATGAGCTACTGAACTCGAGAGAACTTCGAGCAGCTATGAACCAAAACATACACCTAAATTTAACTGTATTTTTTCCTCGCTATATTTGTCGACAAAACCTCACTACAGGTGTTAACTAGATTTTCCTGAACGTCATAGCATAAAGGTGCCTAAAAGACACTTGCACAAGGGCACCGATCAGGCTTGGCACAAACCTACCCGCCTTGTTAAAACCAAGTATTTAAGAGATCAAAAACGAATTTTCTACAATAACTACAAAAAATAGTCCCGCTCAAAATGGAATCACATATTGCTTTACGAATTGTAATTAATTTACCACAATAAATAACAGTTTATTTAGGACTGATGAAAAGATTCAAAACACAAACCTGTCGTTTTGAATTTTTCGGGGAGGGGGCAAAGGGCTATAATGCAAGTTTTTATTGAAAAACAACAAAACCTGCACTCTTTTATGAAAAAAACATTAATTTTACAAAGCTGGCCATTGAAAAATTAATGTTTTACATGTAGAAGGGTTTTGCATTGCTTGCTCCTCCCTGGAAAACTCGAAATGACAAGCCTGAAGGGGGGGGGGGGCAGTTGACCCTTAAATGACAGGTCTGTCTAAAAACTTCCATGACTGAAAACTTACTACGCAAATTAGCAGATATACTCCACAATTCATGTTATAAATCTGAGTTGTACGAGAAGGATAACTTTTATCAATATTCAGAGGATTGAAAAGTTGGCAAATGAAGTTTTTCTCAATATTTCAAAATCAGAATAATCATTTATCTTTGAAGATAATATACATAATCAATATCCAGCATGTATTTTAAACAGTAAAAACACTAATTATTTTATTATTTATGCTTTCTACTACTTTTATGTCAAGGCATGTTTAGTTTTTGAGAGCCAAAAATTTCTTCCATTCTTCCATTTGTTTAAAATGTTCACCAATAATTCAGTTTTATTAACAAGTGTGAAAACTGAATCTGTCTCTCGTGTGTTGTCTTTTTTTGCTCATGAAGTTCTAACAATTCAACAATTAATCTGATCTTGAAAAACTGCACTAAAAATTTTGTATTTCTTAGGAGACCAAGTTTAGCATAAATTCTGGGATCAATTTCATAGAAAATATGATATTCGAAACAAAAATCAATCCTTTAGAAAATGAATCGAATTTTATATTTATATAATTAAACGCGCACAAAATAAGGTCATTGCAAAAATATTTGGACAGACGCCGGTATGCTAAACATGATTTTTACTTATCGTTTCAGTCACCGCACATATATCGCCGAAATTTTACACATAAAAAATCCGAAATACATCCACAAGAGGAAAGGTAATAAGCTTTTAAACTTCAGTATGCTTTAAATTCTTCTAATGCATTGGCACTGAAGCCATAAATCGAATAATTCAGGATTCAAGTCCGTCAAGTCAGATGGCTTTGTTGAAAGCTCATTTTTACTCAATAAATATTGGTCCTTATTGTTGATTATCTTGATTTTTTCAGTTTTTCATCGTTTTTCTTCGTTATTATGGCTTTGACAATATTCAGAATGCATTTTATACAAAGAAAAAGCATAAAAGAATAACATCGCACTCGCAATAACATGCAGCTAATACGGCGAACTGGAGGTTGCTTGTCCACCAGGAACGGTTGCCAGGTTCCGTTGCTATGCAAAAAGCAGCTGACTGCTACTGCCCTATACAGTCAACTCTCGATAACTCGAAGTCCCATGGGCTAAAACGTTCGAGTTGTTGGTAGTTCGAGTTATGGGGAATTTTTCACAACAGTCTCAAAAGTTTGGTATCTGATGAAAACTTCGAGATAAAGGAATATTCGAGTTATTGAGATTTTACTGTAATGTGGAAAATTATTCATATATTTTTTAATGTCTTGTAAACAATTCTAATTTTTGTAACAAAACGTAGTTTTTTTTTTATCTCAATACAAAATTGTTATGCCTCTTTAAGGATCTCTTGCTTTTATCCGTAGTATCTTGATTTTTGATTCTCCAGCATTACGAACAGGACATTTTTTCCGAAAATAGCTCATTTGTTGTTCATTAATATTCTTGCATTTTCAACAATTGCTTATTTGTGTTTTTTTTTTTTTTTTTTTTGAGCAATCACGATTGCTTATTGTTCTCATTTGACCGTTTTTTGTGTCCGTGCCTTTTTCAACTTGGACCAGAAGCCTTTGCAGCACCACCGTCCTCTGCTGGCGGCTCGGCGCGGCTGCTCCGGTTTTGAGCTATGCTCTTCTCCTGGTTGGAGGCGTCCATGTCCTACACACACGCACGTTCACACACACACGACTTCACATACACTCACACACACGTGCATACACACAGGTCTACGCACACACACAACTAATGCACAAGTAACCGCCCAGGAGGAGAGGCAGGCTTGGGGGGGGGGGGGACAGGAGCCGTTTCTAGAAACAATAACTCCAATGAGTAGGGTCCTGTCTCAGTTCGTGATTGCGAAAAACATAATTTGAATTCAAAATTTCAGAATTCAAATTAATTTTCTTTTTTTTTGTCAAATGTTGAATTTTGATAACTTTTCCACAATTTTATTCATTGCTTTTATTCAAAATATTAGGCAAAGGACAAAGTGTGCTAACTCAATGAAGGCTTGCACCCATGAATATTTTTGAGAACCAGTCAATTCAAGTAAATGTTTTTCTTTTGGACATTAAAGTATCACACTAGAGGTATTACTTTTAATCTCTTCTGTTTATAAATGATTTTTTATTTTTCAAAGTAAATAAAATATTTGTGTAATGTCCTTACATAAAATTATTGATTTTCCAAACACAATTTTGTATTTTTTAGTTTCTTGCTGCATTTTCAGATGGATGAACATTTATAAATGGAGAAATGTTTCAATTCTTACACCTTCATTGGATACATACCTGGTATAAAATTTTCAAATTAGTTAGAACTATCTAACAACTCTTGTAAATGATTATTACACCATCAATTCTTAATGACATTTTATAAATAGTAGCAAAGAGCTTTTCTTTTCTGTGATGGAAATATACCTCCTGGGGAACCCGCCCTGCTTCTGCAAAAAGGGGTAATGCGCTTATTGCATCATACCTCCAAAGTGGCATCCCCACTAGAGTGATTTTGATCTTAGGTCATGTTCAGAAGCTGTTTTATGATGCTCCAGTCTGGATGCCACTTTAAGGTAGTGTGGAAATTGATGCAGAACTTGATCTTTTTTAAAAAACCTTTCATACTCAAACAAGAAGGATTTGCATGCAACATATATTTCTATGTTATCACAGTTGAAGTGGCTAACATCCCATCAGATTCATTGGCATAGCGAAAAATTTTGCACACAAGAAGGCTGATTTTCATAAAAGCAATGTAATTTTTTTTTTTTTTTGAAAATAAAATTACATTTTATTTGAATGTGTCAGTTATTTTTTATACAAACTGTTGAACATTCAAAATTGTTTTTAAGACTAATGAGTAATATGTATTTTAAGTATCAAAAAGTTTTCCTCCCAAACAATAGGCAGTCTGATTACTAGTAAGTAGTGAATAGTATGGATAAGAGGGTAATTTTTATCAATTTACTAGTAGTAAAGAAGCCAAGTTTACCAGGATAAAGTAAAATAAAAAATTACAACACACACACAATAATCTATATATACTCAACAATGGCTTGATGTGTCCATATGGTAAAACTATACTTTGTATAATCCATGATTTGCTGTAGTGAGAGATTTCATACTTAGAACATGACACTATGTTGTTCTCCATGGCGGGGTAAAATATTGAAAGTCCATATATACTTTTCAGTAACTTACCGCCCTATAGCCAGGGTTTAGGCGGAAATACGTGAAATACACCGCCAGCTCAGTCAATTCCAGCCGAGGACTGCAGTTTCGTGCTTATTAGCACTCATCAGCCTGGCATAGGAAGAGAGTGAGCTGGAGGTGGAAAAACTCTTAAGGAAGCCTAGAGTGCCAAACAAACTGGTAGCTAATGTAGAATTAGCACTGACCAGACGAGCGACCGAACCATTGCTTCGGTCACTCGTCTGCTAGCTAGTTTCACAGCTAGTGAAACAAAATGTAAACAATATTATACAGTGAATTTCCATATATCACATCTTTTTAAACTTTTGGTCAACTTATCAAAAAATTCACGTCTTACAACTGAAAACAATCAATATAAACTGATAAAATTCTCTATTAGAATCCTATAATATGTATGAATCAAGTCCTTAAATGGTATCTTGAGAAGTTTTTTCAAAGAAATGTCGGGTTCAAAGCTATGCAGAATACCACCGAAAGGCAAGGTTGTCAGATTTTGTCCACACTGGGAAAAACCGCCCTATCCACCTTTTTTCAGTACATTAAAATTTTCAAATCGAAAACGCTGAGCTTTATAATAATAAATAAATGTGTAATCTGTGTAAATGATGAATCTGTAATGTAGCAGTTAAATTGTCAATTAATGCAATTAAAAATTAAATCATGATACAAAAAATCATAAATTTTGGGTCCAGTATCAAAAGTTATAAAATGAATTAAAAAGTTGGTGTTGAGAAAGAAAATATTATAGCGTAGCTCTGATAAATGCAAGCTTGACCTTGACTACTTCTTTTTGGGAACTTCAATGAAAAAGGGACGTGTAACTGCTGCACGGATTTGGGTTGGAATACTTTTGAGAAACTTCTACAAAAGCAACCCAACTCAATTTGGTGCCAATTACCCTTCCTTGATATCCCAAAAGAATATAAACATTATCAAGGTCAAACTTAAACTTATCAGAGTCACAATATACATTGAAATGAAACCAGTACTTAGTATGACATTAATGTAAATTTAAAGTTAAGCTCTTTTGTTCCGGTTCAAATTTAATGCATTTTATATGTTTTCACTTTTGGTTCAATATCTGAAGCAAACTTAATGAATCATAACTTCTTGTGGTATCAGCCTAGGCTGTTTTAAAGTGAATATGGATTTAAATGGAAAAAATAAATTCATTAAATACAAACAAATATTTTTATTAAACAATACAATGATACAGACATGTACTATTTTTACATTTGATTGCCTTATGATTCATAAAAACTAATGTAATACTAGTTTTCAATAAACAGATTTCAATGAATATTTATTTTCCAATACTCATGCTATGAGAAAAACATCCTTTCTTTTTCTTGTAATAAGCAATAATAAATGAGTTTTAAAATTAAGGTTGATGGTATTATCATAAGATTTAAGAAAAATATAAAAGCAACAAAATGTAACACTGCATCATACAGAAAAATCTATTATGCCGTAGACATTTTGGAAGGTTAAGTCATTATTGGATGGTGAAATTGTAGAATATAAGTACGCTTGCCAGACGTCCTGGTTTGACCATGACAGTCCCAGTTTTCAAACAAAATCGCTTCACGTTGCGGAAAAAGATAAATTTGATTACAGATGACCGAAAAAGTCGAAAAACTCATTTCTGTACCTCAGAGCCAGACTGACACGAGTCTATAAATTGCGATTTTCTGCATTGTATGTATAATCCTAGTCCATATCGAGTCATGCAAATGTAATTCTAAAAATAAAAAAAAATCCACTGTAATTATTTACCAGTGTTAAAAGAGCGCACCCCTTATCCTTTGCATGATCCAGAGACAAATGTTCCTTCTTTTTCCTATAAAGTAGCGATTGTGGACTTAAGTTAGTCTTGCTCTGAGGTAAAGTTGACTTGTAAATTTAATATTGGATTACCTTGTGAGAAATTTTCACAGCGAGATTTAAAACAAAAAAGACTTTCTAAAACAGTCCTGGCCAATGCAAAGAATGCGTAAATACTGTTCAAATTTTTATTCCTCAATCAAAGTTTTCCTTCCTACTAAAGTAACTTAAAAATATTAACGTGTAGGAACTAAAATATTTAAATGTATCTGATTGTGTCATGTATTATTTATTACCCCTGATTTATCCTTAGAATTAGTAACCATTTATTCATAGCATTGAGAATGAACCACCCTCTAAAACTCTAAAAATCAACCAGGGGTGGGCAATGTAATTCTTTTTAATGATCTGTTCACACACACATCAGAGGATCGTTCATTCAACTAGTTCATTTGAACTACTTCGTACATTTGAAAAAATTGCAGATGATCTCTCAGCACAACATATTCACTTAGACTCGAAATGTTTCATTAGATCAGTAATATTCTTTGAAGAGAAAATAACTAAAATTATTTTAAAGTAATAAAAAATGCCTATGAAAAATTGATCAAAATTTTTTATTTAGGTTTAGATGTATAAAGCAATTATAAATTTTTTTTTTGAGACGTACCGAGTACTCGGTACTCGGCCAATTTGGCGAGTACTCGGTACTCGGCCAATACCGAGTAGTTGCAAAAAATTGAATATTGTCCAAGACAGATACTAAAATTTATGAAAAAAAGAGCAAGCACTATATTCTGCAATCATTTACAATTAAAATTTAAAAGTCAAATTTAAATTTTGAGAATAATGAAGTTTGTAATGCTTCAATGGAATAAATCTTTATTTTAATGTACCCAAAGTTAATAAAACTTATTTATTAAAAATTATGCAAAAAAGGTAAGTATAGAAAATATGGAATTTTTATATTAAAAATGGATTTTTGCTACAAACAAAAAATAGTTATAAAAAATATAAAAATACCTTTGCTTAAAAAATAAAAGGAAATAAAAACGTTAAAAGCACAGTGCAGAAACACTGCAGAGACATCTTTTGGCGTTACAAGGAATTCCTTTTTCAATGCACTAAATGGGAGCTCGTAGATTTAAAGGCATCCGACAAAAGTCGAATTTTTTTGTCAAATGTCTTTACATTCTTTAGCTCCAATGTTATGACTGAAAAAGACGTTCCTTGCAATGGGGGGAGGGGGGCAGAAACACGTGTCTGCAGTGTTCCTGCACATTTGTTTTATCTGCTTTTAAAATTTATTTATGTTTGGCGGACTAAAACTATAATTGATTGGTTTACAGTGAAGCCCCTCCTAACGGACACCCCCTCTTATGCGGACAATTTTTAATTTCCCAGTTCCAATGCAAATAACATTATTAAACCCCTGTCCTGCGGACACCTCTCTATTGCGGACAAAAAAAATTGTCCTGTTAATGTCCGCATTAGATGGATTTTACTGTAATTTGTTTTAATTCCAACTTGATTAATCATACCTTTTATTTATTTATTTTTAATTTTAAAAATAATATTTTGCAAAATTTTTTGACACAAACAAAATTGTTTATATAATGCGCAATTAAATTTCAGCAGGAATTTAGTTTTAAAAACTATTATATGGACAAGAAGGTCTATACTACTATTCCAATAATTTCAAAATTCATCACATGTGTGTCGCTGGTTCTTCTTAAAACATAATTGGTACTTGGTAACTCGGCCGAGTAGTGAAAGGCCGAGTACTCGGTAACTCGGTACTAAGTCGTAGTCTCAGTTCTTGAAACGAAAAAAGTAACAAGAAATGCATCGGTAGCTCAGCCGCAGTACCGAAGAACTTAATTTTAAAAAAAGGTACTCACCTAAATATTAGAGAACTTCAAAAGTATTCCACAGTACTGATGGGAACAGAAGAAAAAAAGGCAACACTTTTTTTAATGGGGAACTAATTATACAATCTTTATTAAAAATCCCTGGATATTGAATGTAAAATAAGCGACTTGAAAATCGCCTAAGCAAGCTAAAAATAAAGTAAAATCAATATAGAATGTAGTTGATAGGAATGTTATAGAAGATAAAATGATCACCAGGAAAAGTGATAAAAAGTATTTTTAGAAATAACTTTGGTGACAGAAAGCGTGAGAAGGATTTTAGCAAGTGCATGGGACAAGAAGTGGAATGTCCAAACATTTTGTTAGTAGCCCAAACCAGTTACACAAAACATTACTAATGAATACTACATTGGAAAATAGCAAATTAACTGCAATGGTTAAAGAAAAATGATGAATAACGCAGAAAGTAGAAAGGTTCGAAAAGAAGATATTGTACTGCATTGAGAAAAAGGAAATTTGAAATTGATTACCCGTTAAAAAATTAAAGATGAATGTATTTTCGCGATTAAAATGCGATTTTATCACAAATGCATCAGTAAAATTTTCCAAATGCTCACCGTTCAAAGGAATGGTTGTTCACTTTTTAGTGAACAAACAGATCTGTTCATTTTAAGAATTCATTCTTTTTGACTCGTTTGTTCATGAACAAATCCCTACCCTTTTGAATACTTGCTATGCTGAAGAGGGGGGGGGGGGAGTTTTTCGATGGTTTCGGTTTAACAGTACAAAAATCTGGCTCGCCTAAACATAAGCCACATTAAATTCAAAAAAACTGAGGGTTCTCCGCAACAGATTGAAAATTGCTTAGCAAAAAACAGCTTGCGGAATAATGATAATGATCTGCTAGCATCATTCACTGCAGTTTGAATTTTTCAGCTATCAAGAAATAAAGTCCTTGTAACATTGGCGTAGCCAGAAAAAAATTGGAAGGGATGTCGCTGCATTTCAGTGGGGGAGGGGTGAAGTTTGTTTCAGTTGTTTTGTATGTTCATAAAAGAAATATTTCTGCTTTTCCGAGGGATGGATAATCACTAAATGTCACTGTAACGTGACTGCCTAACGTCATCCATTACAAACTAGTTACAGAACAGAAAAAGTGGTTGACTTTGAAAAACAAAACCAGCAGAGAAAAATAGGCAACTTGTTTATTAGTTATCCATTTCATCATAAAATCAAAATTCTTACTCTTTAATGCTTAGAATATCGTCAATAAAAAAGACACTGTACATAGAGTAAATAAGAAACCTCATGCACTATTTACTTTTGTATATCGATTTAGAACTCTAAAAAAACATTATATTGGTTAGGAACAAAAAATCAACTATTTATTTGTGATCACATGGCAGTTCTTTTTTATTTTATAAGGATGTTTGCTTAATTAAACACTTAATATCATCTCATGAATCTTCTGTAATGTATTTAAAAAAAAAAAAAAAATACGGTGCAAAATCTCAGGAAGAATAACTTTTCATTATTTCCGTTCGTAGTTCACTTACATGCTGGTTCAAAACAAACTTTTCTTTACAAACTTCCAAGCCTTTCATTAGTTTTGCAAATCATATTCATTTCGTATGCATCGAAAAAATTTTGCTGAAGTTTTCAAAATGATCATGCATTTCTATTGATCTAAAATCTTTCAAATATTACGGCGAGACTAATAAAATGCTAGTTTTACCCAATTTTTCACTGGTGATGACAAGTAGCTGAAGCTGGGTGGTCAGCAATGGCTTCCAAAACAAAGCAGCAAAATCTGCATAGATCACGTGTCCTATGATAAAGTCACGTGTCTTATGGACAACAAAGCTGCTGTGACGTCACGTGAAAGTATCCCATTGTTGAAAATTTTCAATTCTAAATTGGCAACTCAATGCAAGACTCGTTTTTTGTTTACCGTAGCATTTTTGCAGTAGAATTCATTTTACATTGGAAGTAAAATTGGTTTTATTTACTTAAAATATGCGATTCTTCTTCAATTTAACATTTGTTTTCATCCACAAATGCAGTACTTATTTTAATTATGACTTAATACTTGATGGCATAATATTCTGCATAGTCATTATACTACTTCGTCGTTTTGAAGAAATCGACGGAATTTTTTTCCGGCTGAACAACAATACAAGTTGAATTACGACTGTGATGAGAAATTATAATTAAATTCTCTTCATTGTTGTAATTTTACTAGTTAGTACTATACTAGTTGAGAAAGAAAAAGAAAAGGGATTGTTGAAAGTGAGTAAATTTGTTTAACGTTCACTATCTTACTAATATAAAATCTCGATTCTAGGCTAGTATTTTTCAATTATTTGCTAAAATTGCATTTACTTTCGCATTATGGTACAATAACAAAATGCGTCAAACTTAGCTACATGACCCCGGCATAAGTTCCTACTATGACATGCATTGTACTCCCATTAAAAGGTAAATTGTGAAAGTCTGAAATCTGGTAAATGTCGACACTAGTCAGTGCATATCAACATACACATAACAAAGGCATCGGTGATATACTTAATATTTCTGGTGAATCGTCATTAAAAGTCGACATTCTTTAATAATTTTGGTGTTTCGCAGTAACATATATGTACTGCATATCCATGATTTTAAAAAAAGTAATTGGCAGAAACATTTCGCTGCAAATAAATGAAAAAATAAATGACGATCCAAATCCCGTTGTTTTATTTTTCCAATGAGGAAAAAAATAATGGCAGTACTTCACAAAGGTGCATATGCAAAACGTAGTCAGATAAGGGGGGCAAATTTCGAATTCAGTTGTTTAATACTGGTTTGGGAGGGGGTGATAGTGAAAAGCGAGCAGTGTCAGATGTTTAATTTTTCTGTTATTTTTATATGTCTGGTCTGTGGCAAATGTTGAAACTGATGCCCTCACTAGTGATGGGCATTATCGAGACCTTTTGATAATCAATATCTTTCCAAATCGAGAACTTGAGCGATTGATAATCCAGATCTTTTGAAATCGAGAACTCCAGCTGAGTCAATCAATAACCAAGAATTCGTGACAATAAGAGTTCTCGAGTGATTCGATTATGCCCATCACTAGTCCTTACCCGTCTACCTTCAAGGTTTTATATCAAGTTTGAACAAATTTGAAGAAAAAAATTATGGTGAATTTTGCCGCCTTTCAGAAGTTGCCGCCTGTAGCAAGGGCCTGCTCCCATATATGTAGTACTGTCCAACTCACTAAAAACAAGGGCAAAGAGACTGCAGCATTTGCTTGTTATATATACCAGAGTGCTCGTAAAAAAAAAGAGTTTGTGGAAAAAATAATGAAAATTTATACATACTGAGATATTTTTATATTTCAATATAACACCAAAGTTTGCTATTTTCTTTGAACTGTCTTATTTCTCTCTTTCTTGTTATTTTTTCAAGGATTTCGTGATATGAAGAACATCGCCAATGGCATCTGCGGCTTAAAATAGTTTGAATTTTTTCTGCAGTTTAGAAACTATTGAATACTGTAAGTCCCGCTTAATCGGGTAACGGATAAACGAATAACCCGTTTATACGAATAAAACCTACTGGAACCGAATATTTCCCCATAGATGCAATGCTAAAGATCCCCGCTTAATCGAATAATTTCCCCGGATAATCGAAAAATATTAATCAGCTTTCACAAACAATTTTGATGAGAAACATTTTGAATTCATTAGAAAAAAATTAAATAAGAACACTTATTGTTTGCATTCGACGAACCTCATCGGTCGACCGGTGAGTAACGGGTTACTAACCGTAACATTCTATCATCTTTCGGTTACCATTTTAAGCTGTTGATTGGTTGATTAAAGCATGTGATCGGTTAACTGGTTGAGCCGGTTGCAAGCAAGCATCGAGTTAAACTATAAAGTAATATTTATTGCCAACTATCTTTACATTAAGAAAAATAGCGCAGTCGATAACCTGATTAAATAACACAAATAAATATTGTACACAATTTAGACGATGATAAATTGACAAATATTTAATGTAAGATACGGTAGACAAGGAGGGGGAAAAGGGTGTCAGAAAGTGTTCCCAAAAGATCTTGAGCGAGCAATCGCCTATTATGGAATTTTTCAAAAAATAATGTTGTTCTGAAAAAAAAAAAAGTGCCAAAAATAAAGATTTCATTACTGAAGTTGTAAGCTACTTTTTATAATTTTCATACGTGCTTGTAATATACTTGTTTATATAAGAAATTATTTTGTTGTTTATTTAGCTTATTTCTAAAACTTAAGAAATAACACTAAATATTTCCCTTAAAAACTTGTTTTTTT
Organism: Uloborus diversus; assembly: GCF_026930045.1. Classification (NCBI taxonomy): domain Eukaryota; kingdom Metazoa; phylum Arthropoda; class Arachnida; order Araneae; family Uloboridae; genus Uloborus; species Uloborus diversus. The sequence goes on from NC_072733.1 coordinate 118,687,386, forward strand.
ATTATTATGTTTTAAGACAAGTTTTAAATTTAAAAAGATAAATAAAATTTCCCCGCTTAATCAAATAATATTTCTTGGAACCGACGATATTCGATTAAGCCGGTCTGACAGTATGTCCAAGGCTTAAGGCTTAGAGCTACAATATCCTTGGAAGTATATCTCGGAAATGATTTAACATTCGCTTCTACAAATATAATTTCTAAATCCTCCTAAACTCCACAAATTTTTTTAAAAAAGGCTGTGTCACTTTTTCTCAGGATTCATGTCTTTTTTTTTAAATTCAAAATGTTAATGACATTTTTCGAGAAATAGAATAATGTTTTCTGCAGTGGAAATTGACAGAAATTTTATGAGTGACAAAAATATTGCTCGCTTGAAGCGGGGCTTGCTCAATAAGGTGAGTTACGCTCTTATAGGCTTAACATTGTACCAGCCAAAGCTTTTTGATTCCCTCGCTAAATCCAAGTTCTCGTTAAAACAGGGCTCGTTATAAGCAAATTCGACTTTATTAACCAGATACACTACAAGAAATGGTTCCGTAGGTAATTTAGACCCTTTAGTAAATAGACAAGTGCTCGAACAAGATGCAGGCGCGGATCCACGGGAGGGGAACTGGGGGAACGTTCCCCCTTCAAAATCCCAAGTGTACCTAAAAATTTTCAAAAGAGAGTACGGGAAAATAATTCCGTTTTTCAAAACTTGAACTATAAGAAAGGCGCCAGAAAAAGTAAGGAGAGAATTTCAAAAGCGGATTTAAAAAGAGGAACTGCTGGAATGTCCCCCCCCCCCACACACACACTTTAGAACGTGAACTAAGGCACCAGGAAAAGCAATTAGGCAACAACAGAAACGGATCCATGGAGGGAACTGGGGGAACCTTCTCCTCCCCTCAAAACCCCCATATATACCTAAAAATTTTCACAATAGAGTGTAGAAAAAATCTTCTGTTTTATAGAACTTAAACTCGAGGAAAAGCTCCAGAAAATTCGATCAAACAATAGCAGAGGCGGATCCCTGGAAGGGAACTGGGGGAACGTTCCCCTTCCTCTAAATTCTCATGTGTACTTAAAAATTTTCACAACGTATTATAGCGAAGTTCTCCAGTTATATAGAACTTTAGCTTGAAGAAAGGCGCAAGAAAAGGATAGGAGAGAATTGCAAAAGCGGATCTAAAGAGGAGAACTGGGGAATGTTCCCCTCTTCCCTGCATAAAAATAAATAAATGAATAAAGACAAACCTGTTTAAACTGTTTTTTGCATTTATTTGGTGAAGGATTGATCATTATATTTAAAGCTACTGCAATTCAGTGGCGCTATTAGAGGTGGAGGCTGGAGGGGGGGGCACAGGGCGGCAGGATCCATGATCCCCCAGAAGGCCGAGTAGAATGTTTTTGTAAAACATTTCCTATAATTAAAGTGAACAATAGAACGTACCTTGGAAACAGTCGCCTTTTTTAGTCGGTCTAAAAATAAGAAAGTCCTCATAATGTCGGAAGTCTGCTTCCTCTGCCAATACCTTTAAAGTGCGTCTCAAATCTTGTTTTCAGGACTTCAATTTTGAAAATTTTAAAGGGGAGAACTACCTAACACCTTGCATTCTAATAACATCGAGAATCGTTTAAAATTGCTTTTTTGGAGCTTCAATTTTGAGAAATTGCCAAACCCCTGACGTTACCAAATATGGTCTACAGTCATTTTTTTAAGATGTTGATAACGAAAAATTTCCAGACAAGGGTCGGAATGCTCCTGTAGAAAATGTGAACATTAAAAAATTAAGGTTTTGAAAAATTTAATGGGGAAAGTGTTTAAATCCTTTATCACCGAATATCGCTCAAAAACTTCGTTTTCTAGGACTTCAATTTCGAAACATTTTTTGCGAAAAGCCCCAGAACCGTACTCCTCGAAGTATTGTCAAAGTTAGTCTGTAACTGCGTTTTTGGAAATTCAATTTCAGAAAATTTAGCGGAGGGATTTTCGATTTAAATCTATTTTACAAAAAAAACGGAGGCAGCCCCCAAAAAAATCCCATCTCTGACCCTACCGTCAATAAATATCACCTATAATTGCATTTTTAAAACTTTAATTTCCGCAGGCGGCCCCCGAACCTTTCTTTTTCGTAACATCACCAGAGGCCGTCTAAAGACTAAAATTTAAACATTTCTTTTCAACAACCGCCCTATCAGATGGTGAAAATTTTAAAAGTGCACCCTCTATAAAACTTTTGTGGTTGAACCACTGGTGCAAATATTATTTCCTTTAAGCACATACAAATGGAAAAATGAACAAACTTTTTAAACTACTTATTTAAGAATTGTACTTTTAGAATTTGTAATGAATACATTTTTTTCATAAGAGGCATTAAGAAGCAGTAGATACGTTGAAAAACTCAATATTTATGGTTATTTTTTAATGAGTAATTTCATATAACTCCCCCACCCCCATAAACATACTTGCTAGAAAAGTTCCCCTCCCAAATCCATAGTCTGGATCCGCCCCTGACAAGATGTGCAGAAACAACTTCTGCCGTAGCCTCTGATAGGATGGAAACAGCATTGTATCCTCGATGGCTATATTTTTGCCCATTTACTTCAAAATTTGCACAGTCGGTGGCTGCAGCTGAGTTTTGCATCTAGTTATATTACAACATGCTTCCTTCGCCCTGGAACCGGCACTTGATGTACGAGAGAATAACCTGCAATTGTACCAGACAGTCCGTTTATCACATCCAAAGACTGCAGTTTGGTTCTTATTAGAACTCGTCAGTCTGGAATAGTGTGAACAACCGAGTTGGAGGCAGATATCAACTCATTGGAGCTGAGAACGCCAACAAACTGGTAGACAAAGTAAATTTATTTCACCAGTGAGTGTCCGCAGCATGGTGCGGTTCGACTTGTGGCGGGTTATACAGCATGTAGCTCTGTAATACTACATGAAGTACATGGCTGGTTTAAGGCCAATGTATGCCTTTACGTGCGGCAGTGATGGGAAAATTGTATTACAGCAATGCATTTGAATTTTTAAATCTCAGACTTGTTTAGGCAGGGCCAACGAGAGACCATTGCAGCCTAGTCGAAAACTAGGGGTCACAGCTCAGAGTTTTATGAGGAGAGTGGGGGCTGAGGACCAAACTAACAACAGGTTCGCCTTGGCTCTCAGCTGCCCTGCTTTTACCCCAAAAGCAAACTAATTTCCACTATTACTCCGTATCCCTGAAACAGCTATAGTCTAGAGGGAAAAACATTCCAAATTCCTAGAATTTCAAAGCTTCCAACTTGTATCTCCAAACCTAAAATTGGCCTGACACTGCAACCCCGGTTATAAGTAAACCTTCACCTCCATATAAAAAATTTCTCGTTATGCTACAATGCACAAAAACACCCCTTTGTGTCCATTTCCAGGGCTAGCAGGCCCCTTGTGAGCCAGCTTCAAAGTTTTTGCCTGGCACATGGCTGTCCAAAGAGAAGGATGAGCAGGGCATCCCCCGCCGGGCGGGAGTGAAGACATGACAGCGAGCTCTAAACTGAGCTTTAGCTGCATTAAAATGTATTCTTTTTACTTTTATTCAGTACTAGTGTTACCCACACGGCTTTGCCCATAATAGAAAATTAAAAGGTCATTTGGTTCGCCTTTATATTTAAATAATGTATGGTGAATTTCTCGCCAATTCGCTTGCCCATGTTACAGTTCCACGTTATGATGATTTCGTAATTTACTATTCCACATTGTGATAATTTGTTCGGAGAAATTTTCTGAAAATCGGAATAGAAAAAGAACAAAATTGAATTTTTTAAAAATCGCTTCGAGGTGCACACCCTCATGCTACAAACTTTGCTAAATTTCATGAAAATTGGCCAAATGGTCTAGGTGCTATGCGAGTCATAGAGATCCAGACAGAGAGACTTTCAGCTTTATTATTAGTACAGATTTAATTTAAAATACTAACACATTCCTATCATTTTTAATAAAAGGAAAGATAACATGGTCAGTCTCTTTGGACGGCCCTGCCCCTGCTTTCCTACCCTCTGTGGGGCCTTGGTCAGGCCTGGATCTACATACTCGCAGACCCTGCAGTGTGTGTGGGGAGGGGGGCATGCCGCTGAAAGTGCCCCCCGGCCCTTAGTTACATAGAAATTTAGTAGGCATTTAGCCGCCGTGCTGATTTTTGACAGGGGGCATCAAAATTGATAGATTCGGGCCCGGCCCTGGTCATACTGTGTTCTTTCATTGTTCGTATTACAGTACATGTAGGTGTAATTAGTTTTATAATTTTGTATTTGAATAAAATTTCTTTTTTGAAGCTACACTTATTTCAGGGTAACAAGAAATTAGTTTACATTTTACTGATGAAAAAACAACCGACTTCCCTTAATAACAAAGAAGATATACTGCAATCACACCTGTTTAAACGAAATCAAAGAGACCTATTATGATCTATATGAACTAAAATAAGTAAAATACAGTAAAAATGTGTTTAGTTGAAGTAAAAAGAACTTATCTCTGCACAATGTGTATCAGCATTTAAAAACTAGATGTATCTTATCAATGTGATTATTTGTGACTATTCTAGAAATTGGCTCCAACTTTTGAATTTAAACTTGTACATAACCCAAACTATTAACAAAAACTCTCATTTTGCTTCATAAGTAAACATATTTTTACTTACTACTTATGCAAATGTATTCAACGTAGGGAAACAAACATGTTCAAATCAAACAGATATTACAATAGGCAGTTTAAATTCAAAATTCTCTAAGTATTATTCAATTGTCGTTGTGAGAAAATTATTTGAAAATCTTTGATCCTCATCAGATTCATTCTCATCGGATGATTATCAAATCGTAATTTTCCTTTAAACATCATGCGTTTTATTCAAAACAAATACAATATGCATGTGGAACATATAAAGCATTTCTTAAACGGCAACATTTTTCATCCAGTTTGCTTTCTTTTCCAACTGTAGAACTGAAAGTTGAAAAAAAAAAAAAAAAAAAATAGCACGGAACATATCCATTACGCGAGCGAACATGAATTCAACATCAAAACAAATATTGCATCACGATTTTAACCATCTCAAACCCAGGGAGCGCAAACCTAATTCTCTCATTGGTTGACATCAGTTAATCGCTCCAAGTACATGCGATTATCATCGACCAGTAGCTCCTACCCCGACTTCTCACTTGCGATTGTCCAAATTGTTTCACTTGAATTCGACTGCCAACAGTGATTGCAAATCTCGACGATTGCGATTGTCTTTTTTGCGATTGTGTAGTGTTTCACTTGAATCCGCCCCTAAGTGTGCCGACCGGCGCTTTTTCCCCCGCGATTCTTAAAGACAAATTTTATAAAAACCGCTAGAGGGCAGTGCGGCACACGAGTGCACATTCAATTTCGATGTGTTTCGTGAATATTTCATGAAACAGCGTTTAAGACTTTTAATGGAGGCATCAAAGTTGAACATTAGAATTCATCTTGTTTCGTACCAGGGTGCAAAAGTGGGTACAAAACATGCAACGAATGCGTTCGCTTTTTAAAGCTCCAGCAGATAAAGAAAAACTAAAGAAGTGGAACTCGTTAATTCCCAGGTTAGATAAAGATTTGATAAATATTACTCAATTTGTGCTCTGCATTTCGAAAAACATTTTACTGAAATGCATTTTTGGCATATTACAAATGGTGAGGAAGTTTTGATTCCTCGGGGAAAATCTTTTTTTTTAAGATGAGGCAATTCCGAAAATTTTCCCAAATCTGCCAACATACTTTACTAAAAAATTACCAAAGAAAAGGTCCATCAGGAATTATGCAGTTAAGAAAAATGTTCCCCGTTTGAAAAAAATAAAACTTGATCTTTCTACAGATGAAACTGAAATAACCACGTATAAATCTATTATAAATGAAATTGTTCATATTAATTTGCCTAACGAATATTGGGTTTGTATGAAATTTAAAAAAATTCCAAATATTGTAGTTTTTGTATATAATGAAAATTATGTGGAAAATTATATTGACAACAAAAAGATCATTATTGATGTAGAAGAAAATTTACAAATCAATGATACTATTTTAGTCAAAGGTGTAAAAGCAGATTATCCTCTCCTTAAATCAGTATCGGATGTCAGAAAACTTTTTATTGTCGTTGAAGCTAGAATCGTGTGCAATAAGATGGATTAAATAGATTTTTGATGGATAGATTTTTTTTAATTGTAACACTGTCATGTTGTTTCCTGATTAAGGGCAGGGAGATTCAGAAGCTGCGCTTCCTTTTTAAAGAAAATTTTAAAGCTATCATAAGCAATGTTAGACAAAGGAGAGAGACGAGGAGGTTCCCCAGTTGTTTTTAGTTTTTAAGGATACATTTCTTTCGCTATTTTACATATGAGATAAAAGATAAAAGTACATAAATACTATTTTTTTTTGACAGTGATAACGTCAGATTCAAAAACTACTTCTCTATTTCGATAATTGTCGACAACAAAACCGTTTGCTGTCAGGTTCTAAAGAACGTTATAAAAATAAGCAAACTAGCAGTTTGACGTTGATTAGCATTACCGAAAATTCAACAAATAATCAAGGGCCGGATTCAAGTGAAACACACACAATCGCAAAAAAGACAATCGCAATCGCCGAGATTTGCAATCGCTGTTGGCAGTCAAATTCAAGTGAAACAATTTGGACAATCGCAAGTGAGAAGTCGGGGTAGGAGCTACTGGTCGATGATAATCGCATGTACTTGGATCGATTAACTGATGTCAACCAATGAGAGAATTAGGTTTGCGCTCCCTGGGTTTGAGATGGTTAAAATCGTGATGCAATATTTGTTTTGATGTTGAATTCATGTTCGCTCGCGTAATGGATATGTTCCGTGCTATTTTTTTTTTCAACTTTCAGTTCTACAGTTAGAAAAGAAAGCAAACTGGATAAAAAATGTTGCCGTTTAAGAAATGCTTTATATGTTCCACATGCATATTGTATTTGTTTTGAATAAAACGCATGATGTTTAAAGGAAAATTACGATTTGATAACCATTCGATGAGAATGAATCTGATGAGGATCAAAGATTTTCAAATAATCTTCTCACAACGACAATTGAATAATACTTAGAGAATTTTGAATTTAAACTGCCTATTGTAATATCTGTTTGATTTGAACATGTTTGTTTCCCTACGTTGAATACATTTGCACAAGTAGTAAGTAAAAATATGTTTACTTATGAAGCAAAATGAGAGTTTTTGTTAATAGTTTGGGTTATGTACAAGTTTAAATTCAAAAGTTGGAGCCAATTTCTAGAATAGTTACAAATAATCACATTGATAAGATACATCGAGTTTTGAAATGCTGATACACATTGTGCAGAGATAAGTTCTTTTTACTTCAACTAAACACATTTTTACTGTATTTTACTTATTTTAGTTCATCTAGATCATAATAGGTCTCTTTGATTTCGTTTAAACAGGTGTGATTGCAGTATATCTTCTTTGTTATTAAGGGAAGTCAGTTGTTTTTTCATCAGTAAAATGTAAACTAATTTCTTGTTAACCTGAAATAAGTGTAGCTTCAAAAAAGAAATTTTATTCAAATACAAAATTATAAAACTAATTACACCTACATGTACTGTAATACGAACAATGAAAGAACACAGTATGACCAGGGCCGGGCCCGAATCTATCAATTTTGAGGCCCCCTGTCAAAAATCAGCACGGCGGCTAACTGCCTACTAAATTTCTATGTAACTAAGGGCCGGGGGGCACTTTCAGTGGCATGCCCCCCTCCCCACACACACTGCAGTGTCTGCGAGTATGTAGATCCGGGCCTGACCAAGGCCGCACAGAAGGTAGGAAAGCAGGGGCAGGGCCGTCCAAAGAGACTGACCATGTTATCTTTCCTTTTATTAAAAAAGACAGGAATGTGTTAGTATTTTAAATTAAATCTGTACTAATAATAAAGCTGAAAGTCTCTCTGTCTGGATCTCTATGACTCGCATAGCACCTAGACCATTTGGCCAATTTTCATGAAATTTAGCAAAGTTTGTAGCATGAGGGTGTGCACCTCGAAGCGATTTTTAAAAAATTCAATTTTGTTCTTTTTCTATTCCAATTTTCAGAAAATTTCTCCGAACAAATTATCACAATGTGGAATAGTAAATTACGAAATCATCATAACGTGGAACTGTAACATGGGCAAGCGAATTGGCGAGAAATTCACCATACATTATTTAAATATAAAGGCGAACCAAATGACCTTTTAATTTTCTACTATGGGCAAAGCCGTGTGGGTACCACTAGTACTGAATAAAAGTAAAAAGAATACATTTTAATGCAGCTAAAGCTCAGTTTAGAGCTCGCTGTCATGTCTTCACTCCCGCCCGGCGGGGGATGCCCTGCTCATCCTTCTCTTTGGACAGCCATGTGCCAGGCAAAAACTTTGAAGCTGGCTCACAAGGGGCCTGCTAGCCCTGGAAATGGACACAAAGGGGTGTGTTTGGGCATTGTAACATAACGAGAAATTTTTTATATGGAGGTGAAGGTTTACTTATAACCGGGCTTGCAGTGTCAGGCCAATTTTAGGTTAGGAGATACAAGTTGGAAGCTTTGAAATTCTAGGAATTTGGAATCTTTTTCCCTCTAGACTATAGCTGTTTCAGGGATACGGAGTAATAGTGGAAATTCGTTTGCTTTTGGGGTAAAAGCAGGGCAGCTGAGAGCCAAGGCGAACCTGTTGTTAGTTTGGTCCCCAGCCCCCACTCTCCTCATAAAACTCTGAGCTGTGACCCCTAGTTTTCGACTAGGCTGCAATGGTCTCTCGTTGGCCCTGCGTAAACAAGTCTGAGATTTAAAAATTCAAATGCATTGCTGTAATACAATTTTCCCATCACTGCCGCACGTAAAGGCATACATTGGCCTTAAACCAGCCATATGTACTTCATGTAGTATTACAGAGCTACATGCTGTATAACCCGCCACATATCAACCGCACCATGCTGCGGACACTCACTGGTGAGATAAATTTACTTTGTCTACCAGTTTGTTGGCGTTCTCAGCTCCAATGAGTTGATATCTGCCTCCAGCTCGGTTGTTCACACTATTCCAGACTGATGAGTTCTAATAAGAACCAAACTGCAGTCTTTGGATGTGATAACCGGACTGTCTGGTACAATTGCAGGTTATTCTCTCGTACATCAAGTGCCGGTTCCAGGGCGAAGGAAGCATGTTGTAATATAACTAGATGCAAAACTCAGCTGCAGCCACCGACTGTGCAAATTTTGAAGTAAATGGGCAAAAACATAGCCATCGAGGATACAATGCTGTTTCCATCCTATCAGAGGCTACGGCAGAAGTTGTTTCTGCACATCTTGTCAGGGGCGGATCCAGACTATGGATTTGGGAGGGGAACTTTTCTAGCAAGTATGTTTATGGGGGTGGGGGAGTTATATGAAATTACTCATTAAAAAATAACCATAAATATTGAGTTTTACAACGTATCTAACTGCTTCTTAATGCCTCTTATGAAAAAAATGTATTCATTACAAATTCTAAAAGTACAATTCTTAAATAATTAGTTTAAAAAGTTTGTTCATTTTTCTATTTGTATGTGCTTAAAGGAAATAATATTTGCACCAGTGGTTCAACCACAAAAATTTTATAGAGGGTGCACTTTTAAAATTTTCACTATCTGATAGGGCGGTTGTTGAAAAAAAATGTTGAAATTTTAGTCTTAAGGACGCAGTTTTAGACGGCCTCTGGTGATGTTACGAAAAAGAAAGGTTTGGGGGCCACCTGCGGAAATTAAAGTTTTAAAAACGCAATTATAGGCGATATTTATTGACGGTAGGGTCAGAAATGAGATTTTTTTGGGGGGCTGCCTCCGGTTTTTTGTAAAATAGATTTAAATCGAAAATCCCTCCGCTAAATTTTCTGAAATTGAATTTCCAAAAATGCAGTTACAGACTAACTTTGACAATACATCGAGCAGTACGGTTCTGGGGCTTTTCCCAAAAAATGTTTCGAAATTGAAGTCCTAGAAAACGAAGTTTTTGAGCGATATTCGGTGATAAAGGATTTAAACGCTTTCCCAATTAAATTTTTCAAAACCTTAATTTTTTAATGTTCAGAATTTCTACAGGGGCATTCGGACCCTTGTCCGGAAATTTTTCGTTATCGACATCTTAAAAAAATGACTGTAGACCATATTTGGTAACGTCAGCGGTTTAGCAATTTTTCAAAATTGAAGCTCCAAAAAAGCAATTTTAAACGATTCTCGATGTTATTAGAATGCGAGGTGTTAGGTAGTTCTCCCCTTTAAAATTTTCAAAATTGAAGTCCTGAAAACAAGATTTGAGACGCGCTTTAAAGGTATTGGCAGAGGAAGCGGACTTCCGACATTATGAAGACTTTCTTATTTTTAGACCGACTAAAAAAGGCGACTGTTTCCAAGGTACGTTCTATTGTTCTCTTTAATCATAGGAAATGTTTTACAAAAACATTCTGCTCGGCCTTCTGGGGGGATCACGGATCCTGTCGCCCTGTGTCCCCCCCCCCTCCAGCCTCCACCTCTAATAGCGCCACTGAATTGCAGTAGCTTTAAATATAATGATCAATCCTTCACCAAATAAATGCAAAAAACAGTTTAAACAGGTTTGTCTTTATTTATTTATTTATTTTTATGCAGGGAAGAGGGGAACATTCCCCAGTTCTCCTCTTTAGATCCGCTTTTGCAATTCTCTCCTATCTTTTTCTTGCGCCTTTCTTATAGTTCAAGTTTTGAAAAATGGAATTATTTTCCCGTACTCTCTTTTGAAAATTTTTAGGTACACTTGGGATTTTGGAGGGGGAACGTTCTCCCAGTTCCCCTCCCGTGGATCCGCGCCTGCATCTTGTTCGAGCATTTGCCTATTTCCTAAAAGGTCTAAATTACCTACGGAACCATTTCTTGTAGTGTATCGGGTTAATACAGTCGAATTTGCTTATAACGAGCCCTGTTTTAACGAGAACTTGGATTTAGCGAGGGAATCAAAAAGCTTTGGCTGGTACAATGTTAAGCCTATAAGAGCGTAACTCACCTTATCGAGCAAACCCCGCTTTAAGCGAGCAATATTTTTGTCAGTCATAAAATTTCTGTCAATTTCCACTGCAGAAAACATATTCTATTTCTCGAAAAATTTCATTAACATTTTAAATTTAAAAAAAAAAGACATAAATCCTGAGAAAAAGTGACACAGCCTTTTTAAAAAAAATTTGTGGAGTTTAGGAGGATTTAGAAATTGTTGAAGCGAATGTTAAATCATTTCCCAGATATGCTTCCAAGGATATTGTAGCTCTAAGCCTTAAGCCTTGGACATACTGTCAGACCGGCTTAATCGAATATCGTCGGTTCCAAGAAATATTATCTACTGACGGTACTTATAAGTACCAATCACTTTAAAAAATAATAACACAACAACCATTACTTACATATTACATGTTACATTTTAGAACAAGGCTTTTAACTCTACTTTCTTACGATAGATGGAAGCAGTTGTTCTAGGCTGATTTTTTTTTGCGAGAAGGAAAGCTATTTTTCGAACAGACATTGTGTTCTTTTGCAGCCATTTTGTACGGATTGCCGCTCTTGAATTTCTTTGCTGTAAATACATAATATCGAACCTAAGGTAAGTGTTGTATTTTTTTATTCATTCTGTATTGTCTAAGAATGCTATTTGTCCAATCATATAAGGTAACAGATTATGTAATGTGGTTTAGGGTCAAATTATTCGGTGGTACTTATAAGTACCGCCAGTACACATAGTGTTGGAGAAAAACTTGTTCTCATTTTATCCCTGTTTTTCTCTATAGTATTTTCGTTTGTATAAATGCAATTATGAAAGTGTAGAGTAGCAGTATGCTTTAGAAGTTTCTTACTGATTTCATTTATAGCTTTTTTGAAGTTTTTTATTAATTTATTTTTTACTAACACTGTCAAGAGCATTGGAAAATGTTAGTATTGAATGTAAATTTACTTTTGCATTCCGAATAAAAAAAGATTTTAATTTTTAAGTGTGTGTGGGTAAATGTAATGTACTTCAAATGTAAAGATTTTCAAGCAATAGTAAAAATAAAATTTTATTTTTTTTAGAATGCCCCGAAAGAAAGGTCTCACCATTCAGGAGGCTTTAGATGTGCTGAAAGACTTGCCATCAGAAAGTGACATCACTGATGATTCATCTGATGAAGAATTTTCAAATAATATATTGCAGAAGTTTTCATCAGATTCTGATGATGTTGACGCGGTGACGGAAGAAGATCCTGAATCCAGTGATAAGGAAAATCAGGTGTCAAACTCTGGAAAAAAAGCAGTTCCTACCTCGAAAAGTAAAGAAAAAATTGATAGACGTTGGAAGAAAAGAGATTTTCAGACTCAGGTTCCCATTTTTTCTTTGAAATCTGGATTTGTAAGTAATATTTTTGATTCTTTGCCCACTCCCACGGATTTTTTTCTAAAATTTTTTGATGAGCCTATTGTTGAAAACATAGTTTTTCAGACAAATCTGTATATAAATCAAAATAACAAGCAAATTACTCCTATAACTGCTGAAGAGATCTATGGATTTATAGGCTTACAATTTCTATTCGGATATCACAGGTTACCTAGAACTCACATGTACTGGTCATCTGATACAGATACTTCTGTAAATGTGGTCCCTCAAACAATGACACGTGATCGATATTTTCAAATATTATCGAATATCCATCTAAATGACAATTTATCAATGCCGGATAAAAACTCTGATAAAATGTACAAGCTGAGACCCTTTATTTCTAGTTTAAATGAGAATTTTCAGAACTTTAGGATAGGCACTCAGATCCAATCTATTGACGAAAGTATGATGCTATTCAAAGGAAGGTCTTCTCTAAAGCAATACAACCCGAAAAAACCAATCAAGCGTGGTTTCAAACTTTGGTGCCGGGCAGATATGTCCGGATATATATATGAATTTGACGTCTATCAAGGGAAGCAGATTAATAGCGACAGCTCAAAGAGAGGATTTGGACTGGGCGGAACAATAGTTGATGAAATGACAAATACTATGGCAGACAAAAACCATATCATCATCATGGACAATTTCTTTTCTTCCGTGCCACTATTTGAATATTTGAAAACGAAAAATATATATGCAGTTGGCACTATTCATCCTGATAGACTTGGTTTACCCAAACTTATGGATGATAAAAAAAATGAAACGTGGGGACTTGGATTATCAAATATCTGATCAAGGAATATCCTACTTCAAATGGAAGGACAATCGATCCGTACACTTTCTCTCAAATTATCACGGAAACGAAACTTGCAAAGTGCAAAGGAGACTCAAAGATGGTTCCAAAATTGATGTCACCGCACCCATTGTTGTAAAAGACTACAACGGACACATGGGGGGAATTGATAAAGCCGACATGTTACGTGCTATTTATGATAGGGACAGAAAATCAAAAAAATGGTGGCACAGGCTTTTTTTTGCTACGCTAGAAATAGCATATGTAAATTCATATATTGCATATGTGGAAGTACGTCATGAGAAAATGTCATCCCTCGAATATAATCGCTGTATTACTAAAGGATTACTTACGAAATCAAAACCACAACCAAAACGAAAAGGGAGACCGAAATCTAATGGAAATGAACAAGCCTTTAGTACAAATAAGAGAAGAAAAGGAAATTTGTCTGTTTCTAATGATGTTCGATTAGAAAATAGAGGATGTCATTGGCCAACATTCGTGTCGAATCGAGGACGTTGTGAATTCTGTGCACTAAAAAATATTCAATCAAAACCACATTCAAAATGCTCAACTTGTGATATATTTTTGTGCGTAAATGAAAAAAAAAAATGTTTTTATGATTATCATCAAATGTGAGTTTCTACCTTTTTTATGTATAAAATAAAATTATGTCAATTTGATAATTTCTTTGTTTTATTGTGAGTGGTTTTTAGTTTATTTAGCATTTTTAAGAGGTTTATTTTCATAAGAAAGATCATCCGTATGTTTTTTTCTTTTATGACGAAATTTATGCATAGTGTACTGGCGGTACTTTTAAGTACCACTTTAATTAATTAGCTCCAACAAATTAAATTTCACACCAGGGATTTTTTTTTTCTCGTATATTCTTTAATTATCAATATAGCAGCTAAAGAAAATATATTTATGAAGAAATTTTCGGTAGTTAATAATGCAGTAGATAAAGGGTTAAGCAGGGAAATTTTATTTATCTTTTTAAATTTACAACTTGTCTTAAAACATAATAATAAAAAACAAGTTTTTAAGGGAAATAATTAGTGTTATTTCTTAAGTTTTAGAAATAAGCTAAATAAACAACAAAATAATTACTTATATAAACAAGTATATTACAAGCTCGTATGAAAATTATGAAAAGTAGCTTACAACTTCAGTAATGAAATCTTTATTTTTGGCATTTTTTTTTTCAGAACAACATTGTTTTTTGAAAAATTCCATAATAGGCGCTTGCTCGCTCAAGATCTTTTGGGAACACTTTCTGACACCCTTTTCCCCCTCCTTGTCTACCTGTATCTTACTTTAAATATTTGTCAATTTATCATCGTCTAAATTGTGTACAATATTTATTTGTGTTATTTAATCAGGTTATCGACTGCGCTATTTTTCTTAATGTAAAGATAGTTGGCAATAAATATTACTTTATAGTTTAACTCGATGCTTTCTTGCAACCGGCTCAACCAGTTAACCGATCATGTGCTTTAATCAACCAATCAACAGCTTAAAATGGTAACCGAAAGATGATAGAACGTTACGGTTAGTAACCCGTTACTCACCGGTCGACCGGTGAGGTTCGTCGAATGCAAACAATAAGTGTTCTTACTTAATTTTTTTCTAATGAATTCAAAATGTTTCTCATCAAAATTGTTTGTGAAAGCTGATTAATATTTTTCGATAATCCGGGGAAATTATTCGATTAAGCGGGGATCTTTAGTATTGCATCTATGGGGAAATATTCGGTTCCAGGAGGTTTTATTCGTATAAACGGGTTATTCGTTTATCCGTTACCCGATTAAGCGGGGCTTACAGTATTCAATAGTTTCTAAAGTGCAGAAAAAATTCAAACTATTTTAAGCCGCAGATGCCATTGGCGATGTTCTTCATATCATGAAATCCTTGAAAAAATAAGAAAAAAGAGAGAAATAAGACAGTTCAAAGAAAATAGCTAACTTTGGTGTTATATTGAAATATAAAAATAACTCAGTATGTATAAATTTTCATGATTTTTTCCACAAACCCTTTTTTTTTTACGAGCACTCTGGTATATATAACAAGCAAATGCTGCAGTCTCTTTGCGCTTGTTTTTAGTGAGTTGAACTGTACTACATATATGGGAGCAAGCCCTTGCTACAGTCGGCAACTTCTGAAAGGCGGCAAAATTCACCATAATTATTTTCTTCAAATTTATTCAAACTTGATATAAAACCTTGAAGGTAGACGGGTAAGGACTAGTGATGGGCATAATCGAATCAGTTGAGAACTCTTATTGTCACGAATTCTTGATTATTGATTGACTCAGCTGGAGCTCTCGATTTCAAAAGATCTGGTTTATCAATCGCTCAAGTACTCGATTTGGAAAGATATTGATTATCAAAGGGTCTCGATAATGCCCATCACTAGTGAGGGCATCAGTTTCAACATTTGCCACAGACATATAAAAATAACAGAAAAATTAAACATCTGGCACTGCTCGCTTTTCACTATCACCCCCTCCCAAACCAGTATTAAACGACTGAATTCGAAATTTGCCCCCCTTGTCTGACTACGTTTTGCATATGCACCTTTGTGAAGTACTGGCATTATTTTTTTCCTCATTGGAAAAAAAAAACAATGGGATTTGGATCGTCATTTATTTTTTCATTTATTTATAGCGAAATGTTTCTGCCAATTACTTTTTTTTTAAATCATGGATATGCAGTACATATATGTTACTGCAAAACACCAAAATTAAAGAATGTCGACTTTTACTGACGATTCACCAGAAATATTAAGTATATCACCGAGACTTTGGTATGTGTATGTTGATATGCACTGACTAGTGTTGATATTTACCAGATTTCAGACTTTCACAATTTACCTTTTAATGGGAGTACAATGCATGTCATACTAGGAACTTATGCCGGGGCCATGTAGTAAGTTTGATGCATTTTGTTATTGTACCATAATGCGCAAGTAAATGCAATTTTAGCAAATAATTGAAAAATACTAGCCTAGAATTGAGATTTTATATTAGTAAGATAGTGGACGTTAAACAAATTTACTCACTTTCAACAATCCCTTTTCTTTTTCTTTCTCAACTAGTATAGAACTAACTAGTAAAATTACAACAATGAAGAGAATTTAATTATAATTTCTCATCACAGTCGTAATTCAACTTGTATTGTTGTTCAGCCGGAAAAAAATTCCGTTGATTTCTTCAAAACGACGAAGTAGTATAATGACTATGCAGAATATTATGCCATCAAGTATTAAGTCATAATTAAAATAAGTACTGCATTTGTGGATGAAAACAATGTTAAATTGAAGAAGTATCGCATATTTTAAGTAAATAAAACCAATTTTACTTCCAATGTAAAATGAAGGCTACTGCGAAAATGCTATGGTAAACAAAAAACGAGTCTTGCATCGAGTTGCCAATTTAGAATTGAAAATTTTCAACAATAACATTCCATTAATTCTAAAATCAACTTTGCATTCAAAACAGACACCATTGATGTTTTTCTGCACTTGCGAGAGATTTTCCAGACTTACAAGAGCTCGAGAGCAATTGCAAATTTTGCGAGGGAATCGGGACTGAAGACAATCGCAATGTTACACTTGAATTCAAATTGGGGAAATAGCGATCGCATCGGTGCATTGCGATCGGCCGTGTTTCACTTGAATCCCTGTGTAAGCCAGCTGTTTGCCAATTGCAGTTATTTGCAAATTAGTATGTAGTTATATATGGGTCATTCCATGTCAAGTGATCCAAAATTTGGGAAATTTTTTCCCTCACCCTTTTGGATTTCTTTGAAATTTGGCTCATCGATTGTACCCTTCAAGGTAATCAAAAGTCCAAATTTTTAGATTTTTATCTCTATTATTTTTTTATTTATGACACTTAGATTTTTCAAAAAACCCTCTTTTTTTCATGGATGTTTGAACATAAAATGGACGATAACTCAGCACCAAATATAGATAGAAAGATTTGGTAAAAAGCATTTTAAAGTACATTAGTTGCTGTTTAATTGGATGTGCAACATGACTAATTTAAAAAAAATTTAATTTTTAAAATATGAAATTTAAATTTCAAATTTAAATTTCTCAGAAAAAGTATAATGAATTTTTTTTGAAAAATTCTCAAAAATTTGTGTGTATTGTATCTTTATTTGTGCAAAGTTTCAAGTTGGGATCTCAATAGGATCATATTTTTATGAATTTTTAAATAAAATTTGACTTATGAAGTAATGACATTTTTCAGATTCTAACTAGTTAAATATGGGGTTTTCTTACTGGGGATGGTCTAGTAAGTAGTAATTTATCATGATTATGCTTGAAATGAGCTGACATGAATTTGCAGATTGGTAAGCTCCCCCCCCCCCCACCACCACCACTTTTAATTTTTTTTTTCAAAACATTTCGAAAATTAAAATTAAATAAATAAATAAATAAAACAAAATAAATAGTAAACTTATTAAACGTTGGTAAATAATCTTCTTTAAAACAAGAAAAAGCCCCCCCCCCCCCCAGCACCACCACTTTTATTTTTTTTTTCAAAACTATTTTCAAAACGCAAAAATAAATAAATTAATAAAATAAAACAAAATGAATAGAAAGCGTATAAAAAGCTGGTAAATGGTCTTCTTTAAAGCAAGGCGAAGTACATTCCCCCCCCCACCACCCACACATACGATTAACACTATAATAGTATCACGCCTCACCTGACGCTTTTTTTTTTGGACCAAGTGTTTCTTTTTCAATCCGAACTTCACAAAATTTACTTGATTAATTCACTATCTGATAAGGAAAGTTATGATTCATTTCATCCCCTACCCCTGCTCCAACTGTCAATTTTTGGAGGGAGGAAAGAAATAGTTTGCCCCAAGATCATAGCAAAATAGGAGTGTTTCCCCCCATTTTGTTTCATTCTTTTCACACTAAACTAAAAATCAATCCAAGTATCAGATCATATGTATATCCGCATAAAACTGTCTTTCTACAACATTTGGAGTGCGGCGGTCTTCTTTTCTTTAATGCTAGTTTTCTTTTTAGTTTCAGTTGTGAAGGAGAGCAATGCAGCGAGATCTATTTATGCATATATTAAAAGCAGTTATAGATCAAACAAATTTTGCTGGTTTGAGCATAACCTTCCATGTTGTTAAGCTTCATTCCAGATTGCTCTTCCCCCTCCCTTTCCCCCTCCCCCTATCGTCCCACTTTTCGAAAGAAAAAAAAAGCTGCAAATGAGTGGCTCTATTTGTCTGTTAAAGTTTTTCTGACTTTTAGTTTTTATGACGCCCCCCCCCCCCATTTATAAGCCTTAGTCACTGCTGATGTTTAGCAGCGTGCATCCCAGCTTATTATGATTATAACTCTTACGTGCCAGCTTTTTTCTTTTGTTTTTTTTAAATACAGTTTTGAAAAAAAAAAAAGATAAAAAGTGGTTGTGTGGCAGGGGGGGGGGGGTACCAATCTACAAATTCATGTCAGCTCATTTCAAGCATAGTCATGATCAATTACTACTTACTAGACCATATCCTTAGTAAGATAACCCTATATTTAACTAGTTAGAATCTGAAAAATGTCATTATTTCATAAGTCAAATTTTATTCAAAAATTCGTAAAAATATGATCCCATTGAGATCCCAACTTGAAACTTTGCACAAATGAAGATAAAATACACACAAATTTTTGAGAATTTAAAAAAAAAAAATTCATTATACCTTTTCTGAGAAATTTAAATTTAAAATTTAAATTTCATTTTTTAAAAATTAAACATTTTCTGAAATTAGTCATGTTGCATATCTAATTAAACAGCAACTAATGTACTTTAAAATGCTTTTTACCAAATCTTTCTATCTATATTTGGTGCTGAGTTATCGTCCATTTTATGTTCAAACATCCATGAAAAAAAGAGGGTTTTTCGAAAAATCAAAGTGTCATAAATAAAAAAATAATAGAGATAAAAATCTAAAAATTTGGACTTTTGATTACCTCGAAGGGTACAATTGATGAGCCAAATTTCAAAGAAATACAAAAAGGTGAGGGAAAAAACTTTGGATCACTTGACATGGAATGACCCATATGTGATTGGAGCAAGTGGTCCTATTATTTTTTTTAATGTAAGGAAAGTCCTTGTAAATTAAAAAAAAAAGCAGGTCGGAGTCGGTAAGT
Organism: Uloborus diversus; assembly: GCF_026930045.1. Taxonomy (NCBI): domain Eukaryota; kingdom Metazoa; phylum Arthropoda; class Arachnida; order Araneae; family Uloboridae; genus Uloborus; species Uloborus diversus. The sequence continues at coordinate 118,706,795 of NC_072733.1, forward strand.
TTTCAAGCGACTCCGACTCTTCAACTCAGAGTGAGAAGCCCTGATAATTTTAATTAGCTTCAAGAATTTAGAAGCAGTTTTATTTTGAAACTAGTGGTACCCGCACGGTTTTGCCCGTAGTAGAAAATTAAAAGGTCATTTGATTAGCCTGTATATTTACAAATAATGGATGATGATTTTCTCGCCAATTGGCTATGTTCATTCGCTCTTCCTATGTTACGGTTCCACGTCGTGATAATTTCGTAATTTACTAGTCCATCTTATGATAATTTTGCTCCGGAAAATGCTCTTAAAATTGAAATAGAAAAAGAACAAAATCGAATTTTCCAAAAATCGCTTCGAGGTGCACACTTTTATGCTACAAACTAACTTTGTACCAAATTTCCTGAAAATCGGCCACACGGTCTAGGCGCTATGCCCGTCACAGAGATCCAGACAGAAATCCAGACAGAGAGACTTTCAGCTTTATTGTTAGTAGAGAAATAAGAGATGCGCAGTTATTGAATACTTATAGTCTATTATTTTTATTGAAGATAAATTAGCATTAGGTAATTTTATATGCTTCAAAAAATAAATGAAAACCCATGTAACAAATAGCACTTATTACAGAATTTGTCTTTTGCGCTGAAATAAGTTCAAATTCGAAAAACGGGGCTTTTAAACTGCGAAATCAGCATGCAATCGCTGATTTAAAACGAGTCTGATTGAGGAGCATAACGTACTTTTCGAGCGCAGCGCCATCTGGATTTTCCTCAGATCTGACCTCACTTTTTCTCCGTCGATCGGACTACGCTTTGCGAAATGGAAAGATTGGGCGCCGCAGATTGGGCGCCCGGAACATTGGGCGCCGGGAACTTTGGACGCCGAGCACTTTGGGCGCCGGGAACTTTGGGCGCCGAGCGCTTTGGGCGCCGGGAACTTTGGGCGCCGAGAACTTTGGACGCCGAGCACTTTGGGCGCCGTGCACTTTGGGCGCCGTGCACTTTGGACGCCGATCACTTTGGAAGCCGCGCACTTTGGGCGCCGGGAAGCGAATTTTGAAACCCTCAGTTACAGTGCATTGGCGAAATTCGAAAGCTACCAAAATGGTTGGCGAGAATTTCGCAGTGCTGCTCTTTGCGGAGCGCAATGCTGCTTATGCTCTGCGCAAGGCCGCTGCTTGCAACCTGTGTTTGAAAACAAAGTTCATTATAATAGTCGCGATTGTCATTGTCATAAAGTTCTGTATTTTTTAAATCTCTTAACGATATTCTTGGTCTAATTAAACTATTATTTGAACACAAGATGAATCAAATTTTTAAATGTTGCAAGTCGTGGAATTAGTTAAATTTTGTATTGAGACTTATAAATTTTATTTACAAATGCTCCGTGTGCAGTCGTGAAAGCTTGGCTTCATCTTCATACGTTATGGCTTTTATATTTTAACTCGTATTATATTTAGTATTTTGCACAATTAATTTGAAAAATCCTTTGAAACTTATGTATTATCACATACAATCTTATTTTGTGAAACAACCACGAATTTGGTTAGCCGTACTAAAAAGTTGTTATATTGTTGACTAATATAATGTAAAAAATATATGGATTTTTTGGGCTATGTTTGTCACTTCTTTTGGTTCAGTATTGGTTCAATGTATTTTAATTCGTAAATATACTTCAGTTTGATTCTTCTGTGTGTTGAAGTTATGCATAATTCAAACTGCAGACGATATTCCTTTTATATTTTCGGAAAAATATGAAAATGCATTTTACTTATGAGTTAAAAACTGGTTGGGTTGTGGAACAGTCAAAAAATGTTAAGAATTTTTCCTCCTTTCCAGCAATCCTACTGGTGATTAAAATGTTAAGGTTGAAAATAAAGAATGATAACGGAATATCCCATCAATTTATTTTAAATACTAATAAAATCTCGGTTGTGTTTCTTTAAAAATACCCTATATTGTCCCCTCAAAGCAACAATAAGATATCTTAGTGTTATATCTGGGATTAGATATCTTACTGTTGTTCTGAAGCTACGATGTATTTCGGTTTTGCATTAAAAAAATCCGAATTTAGACCAGAATATCTAGGACAGCATCAAGACAAATAAAAAAGAAAATTAATTTGAATTTTGACATCTTGAATTCAAATTATGTTTTTCGCACTCACGAGTGTGCGTATGTAGGTGTGTGTGTTTGTGTGTAGAGGGGCATGTGTGTGTAGGCGTTTGTGTCTGTGTGCTGGCATAAGTGTGTGGGTAGTTGTGTGTATGAATGTGTGGGTGTGTGTAGGCATATGTGCTTGTGTCTGTGTGCAGGCATGAATGTGTGGGTAGTTGTGTGTATGTATGTGTGTGTAGGTGTATGTGTGTGTAGTTGTGTATGTATGCGCGTGTGTGCAGGACATGGATGCAACCTGGAGATGGCTTTCGCAATAGGAGCAGCATCGTGAGGAGCCGGTCGACGGTGATGGTGCAGGGGATGGCGTTGGGAAAATAAAATGATAGAGAGCACGCCAAAAGCAGTCAAATGGAAGCAATAAGTAATCGTGATTGCTCAAAAAATAAAAAATTCTAAAGATGCAGTGGCAGATCTACCATGTTGCAAAATTGTAAGGGGTTCCCAGGACCATAAGGCTATATAGATAATTAAAAATTGCAGCCTTTTTTTATATTTTTTAACTTAGTTCTATGATAGACAAAGACTTAATTAACTTTTTAGAGATATCAATATTTTGAAATTTACGAAACTAAACAATGAGATGGGCTGGTCCTCTCTTGAAAATGGAAAATGATAGAGCTTCGTTGACGGTCTTCAATGCAATCCCTTTTGGACAGCGACAGCGACCAAGGGGTAGACCAAAAACGAGATGGGTCAACTGTGTGGAGACTGATTTTGATTTCATTAAAATCAAAAACTGGAGGTCAACGACAAAGAGAAGAGCAGCCTGGCGGGATCTCTTGAAGAAGGTCAAGGCTCGCAATGGGCTATCCAGCCAATTATGATGATAATTATAGACAAAGGGTTCCCCAAAAATATATTTCAACTGGCCCCTTAAGCCCATAAATCAGCCACTGAAAACTGATCTTCTGGTAACTCTGAAGTAATTTGAAGTGAATATTTACCAAATACTTAAACTACCTATAATCTGTGAAAAAGTAATTGTTTCTTATTCACAGTAGTTATTACAACTGGCTAAAATCACATTGGTTTGTTCAAGACATGAATAAGTACAGAAATTCTTAATTTCTTAGAATTCCTGAACTGCTAACAATTCGTATAAGCAGGCTTGTCATTTCGAATTTTTCCAGGGTTTGAGGGGTGAGGGAGGGTGTTTACTCAATGCAAATTTTATTGCAAAAATTACAACCCCTCATATGTAACATTAAATTCTCAAAGCTAGGGGTGAGGCAATGAGGAACCTGCATGCATTTTTTTATTTTTTAAATGAAAATTTAAGCCATTTTATAACGATAGACACCGATTTCAGTTCATTAGGAATGCTAGTTATTTTTTAATTATTTTTTAAAGTCTCCCGATTAGCCCCGCCCCCTTAGTTTCCCGATCTCCGCTGATGACATGGAGCTCCATGGCTGATGACGTCAAGATTCATTCCCGCTCCCCGCTCCTTCTGGCACTGGACGCACGTGCGTGTATAGAACATCGCTAGCATTCTCAAGATGGGTACACGCCAGTGGTACACGCACAAACTGACGAACTGTAAGTACTATACTTTACCTCATTGAAATATTCAGCATCGTACATAACAAGTTGAATATTTTTAGAGTACCAATAGATAAAAATAGTGCAATGCCATCAACACTATTAAAGAGAGAGAGAGAGAGAAAAAAAAACTAAACTGTGTTATTCACTCTTCTATTGCAAAAGTTACTTTACAGAAACTAACAGAATTCTATATTAATTATATAAAATTGTTTTACTTTTTACAAAAGCTATCCCTGATCACTTCTCTCTCTTTTTTTTTTAAAAAATTCTTCGAATTGAAACGAGTTTATTTTCTTTGAGGATAGAATGTTATTTTTCATGTATTGATTTATTTCATTTTAATCTGCTTCAACTATTGCATTCAAAACAATTATTGAAATCAAAAGTCTCGATTTGAATTTTGAGTAATTTTTAGGATTAAAAGAAAAAAAGAAATGAAGAGGCTTTTTGAATGATTTGCATCTCCAGTCTTCAAAATTCATGAATAAAAATAATAATGAATAAATAAAATACTTTAATTGCAAACAATAAAAATGAGGAAGAAACGTATTGAAGAAATGATAAATTCTCAAAATTTTTAAATTTAAAATAATATTTCCTTTTTACTTCAAAACATATTGAAAGAAGTAGAAAATTCGAAAGGAGTTACAATAAAGATTAATATAGTTTTCATTTATTAATTTGTATTACTTTCCTCTGCTCTAACTTCTGCGTCCAAAACCCGAATCGTACGAAGACGTGACGTTACCCTCCCCCTCCCCCATTCGACCAGAAAAATTAAGCTGGTTCGTTGTAACTTCAATGCACAATAGACGAACGTCTTCGTAATTTAATTGGTAATGAATAAAAATCTGAATTATATAGGTAGTTAAAAAAGTAGCAAATGAAACTTTTATTTATATTTATTAAGTGTTAGCTTTTCAAAAACAATTTTTGAAAAAAGGAATACTGTTAAAAAATTAAATTAAATTTATCTGTAAACTGTCACTACATCAGATAAGAAAGAAGCAATCAAAAATTAATTCACTACGCATTTAAATCAATTTGAAAACATGTATAAGCATTTAAAAGCACAAAAATAATGAATATTAATTAACCTAACACATTATGTGTTATTTTTCGGATCAATAATATCAATTTGAACTGGCCAAAATTAAAAAAAAAGATATAAAGAGAATGGAGTTGTTTCCGAAATTTATAAGAAATATTTTTTCCTGAAAGAGCATGCTTAAAAACATAGGATTTGACCATTTTTTAAATAATTTGACAAAGTTTAATATTCTTAAAAATTATTTTAATCGTTGCGCAGATTCAATTTCCTTTTTTTACGCTTCTGCACATGATATCACAAGTGATGAAATACCATTCACTGATGCCATTACCGCAGAGCACAATATATAATTCGCTTCTAAATTATCATAACCTGGAAACGTGCTAGACAGCAAGCGTAAACTTTCAGTGCGCCAGTGGAGTGCGCGCCAAAGTTCATCACTTTTGATGTTATAGAGACCACGCCTTGTTTTAAAAATCGGACGTTTTGAAAAAAATTAAAAATTTAATGTTTTGAAAATAAAAGATTTTCCTGGCTTCGTGTTATTTCTTTTTCATTCTATAAACTTCAGTGATTAAAAGTAGTACTTTTGACTGATTAAACAACCCCACTAGGAAAAAAGCAGTGCGTTAATTTGACAAACAAAGGTAGAAAACAGTAAAGTTGATATCTGCTTAATGTTATAAAGTATTAAATTAAGAAGGTTTATTCCCCCATATTCCATGCGGGGAGAGGTATCTGCCTAGCTTGACACTAGCAATTTGTTTGATATCTTCTTAATTTATTTTTTGAGTTTCATTATTTTTCATGGCTAAAATGGCAAGTAGTGTTCATTTGCTCTGCCTCATTAATGAACACAAATACTGTTTTATGAATGTCAGCATCTTTTGCAAGCTGTGACAGTCACTCAGGCCTGATTAAGGCACATGTCTACTAGGCCCTGGGCCTGGGGTCAATCTTCCTAAGGGGCTTCGAATTTTTAAAAAACCTATGCCCAGCATTAAAAAATCATGTATTTTTGTGAAAATGAAAAAAAAAACATGAATTATGTTTTAAGTAAATGTTAAACATTATTTTGCGTTGACTTAAAGTGATAGAATAGAGAGGGGGGGGGCTTCCTAAGCATTGTAGGCCTTGGCCTCAGTTTTAGTTAGTCCGGCCCTGCAGTCACTGGCACTGGTCTAATTTGTAAAATTCTGAGTGGTATCCATAAATATAGAAATAGAATTTTTTCATTTTTGTTTTCTTTATTAATTTTTAAATTTTACTTTAAAGTGATTTTATTTTGAATTAGTTAATGATGTACAGCTCAAAATGAATTTTTCAAAGGGGGGGGGGAGGGTTGTGTCTCAATAAACCGTACGCTTATGGCATATAGAGGGTCAATAAATGCTCTGTATTTAATTTATTGTGTAAACAATTTGAAGTAATTTACTTGTGAATAAAATATTGATGTTCAATTCAAAGTCAGTTTTCTTGTTGTCGGAATTTCGGGGGTTGAGGGTGGGTGATTCAGCTAAGATATACACCTCTTCCTCTTCTGAAGATCAAATAAATAAGATCACCTTTGTTTTCAATAAACAACGGCAAACCACGCTGCGTTCCTATCCCCTTCGTTTCGACTCCTTCGGAACTGGTTCTATTGTAACCCAGGGACTGAATCTTGACGTTGTGCATGCTCCTCCTCTTTTTGTGTCACGTGAGTTTCGTTCCGTTTTTAGCTATTTTTAAGCTGTAATTTTGAATTGAATTCTAAGAAAATACTCAGCAGACAATGAAAAAAGATTTAAAATATACACTTTTTTATACGACATAGGAAAAAAAGAATATTTTTGAACAAAAAAGATTTTTGGGCTCACAAAGACCTGTCATGTCAATGAAGTTTCAATGCCATCAGAACATAAACATGCAAGATCTATATAAATTTAATAAATAAAACTGAACTGGTTTTCGACAAATTTAAGCTATTGTGATCAAGGATAGTAGTGAAGTGATAGTGTTTCTAATGTTATCCTTATGCATAAAATTTAGTCCTCTTTTCAGAATTTTGCTACATAATACTAAATATCGTGCATAAAGACTTGGGCACATCCAGATGGTATCGAGAAAGAGCAGATGTGTCCCTTTTTAAAAATAAAAAACATTAAAAAAAACAAGGTATTTCTAAAAATTAATTGATTGATGGTTGTTTCAATTTCAAGTTTTTACGGGCGAGTTTGGCACTAAAAAAATTCAGTGCACCTTCAAACATTTATACTGCAGTAGGCAGATAAATGGCAGTATCTGCAGAAAGTAGTTTTTCGAGATATTTGAAGCAACTTGTTTTATATTCAATACTAACAATAGGGAAATGTTGGAATAAGGCGTTTTTTTGCACTTTTTTTCAGCATGAAAAAAATAAGCAAGCTTGTAAATTAAAGCTAACCTATAACAGGCGACAAAAATGCAAAAACATTAAAAATTTCAGATACTTCTCCTTCGGAAGTTCATTGAAAAGGGAAAGTTAATGGTCTTTTGTTAAGTTGAAACCGCCATGGATGTAACACAGGGTAATACAGCATCAAGAACACTTCCCTTTTGCAAACTCCCCATAAAAAAAGTCATTTCTTTTGTAAAAGTGTGTTCTCAAAGCCAGATTTAAGGGAGGGCAGGTGGGGCTACTGCCTCGGGGCCTCCACAACAAAGGGGCCCCCACAATAAAATTTTTACAAAATATCCTAACTTTCACGGGTCAGCAAGTTTTACGTTTTTTCTCCCAGACATGTTTTTTTTTTTTTTTTTTTGTATTTCTACAAAGAATGCTTGCACAAAAATAATATTATTATCGATATATCAGAAAGCCCTGATTACAAGTATCCATTTACTATCAATTTTTTATTTGATCGAGCATTTCAGTGGCAATATATTTTTCTATTCATTTAATTCGTAATTTGTACCTATGAGTTAAAGAGAAATAAAGTAAGTAAAAAAAATGAAAATGGTTAACTTTGCAGGTCATCCTTACAACTTTTCGCTTCTTAAGCTCAAAAATTTAAAAATTATTTGACGAAATGACTTAAATGGAAATTTTTTAAATCGAAATATCGGATATATACATATATATCAAAATATTCGGATGTATATCAAAGTATCGGATATTTTCGAAAATATGATCTTTTTGAACCCTGATTAGGGACCTCCACTCCTTCATAGCCCCGAGGCAACCACACTTCCAAATCTGGCCCTGTGTGTTCTAATGAGACCTTTGTTTTGGGAAAAGTTTTATTAAATGTATATCTAGTGAAATCTAAATAATGAATAAAATTCTATATCATTCATATATTCTAATGATAGTTAATTTAATTGAGAAAGTTGCGCTTTACGCGCTCCTCCTCATGAGCAAATGTAAAAAATGACATTAATTAAATTTAAAAAAAAAATCCAATTGGTATTATACCCCAGCAAAATCAAAAGAATAGATGCGTGTAACTCATACATGCACATTCAAATATACGCACCTATTAAATTAATATTTTTTGACACCTTTAAAATGTTTTACAAAAGTTTGGTACTTTCAAATTCAAAAAAAAAAAAAAAAAAGTATGTTTTGTATGTGATAGGTATTTAACATTTGTAGGGAACTCTGTATTGTTTTGAAACAAATGATGTTTGCAATAACTACAATAAAAATAAATACTGCAGTTAAAGCACTGAGGTGGTGCGATTCTTCAAAAATAATACAGCGTTTACATATAATACAGTAAACTTCCGATTATCAGTGGGTTGGGTGTCACAAGTGCCGCGGATAATAAAAATCGCGGATAAACCCCAAGAAGGCTAAAATGAGGGACAATAAGGTAAAAATTGTCCTCCCACAAAAATATAGTTGCATTGATGCGTTAATACTTTCTTCAAACTGAAAATTTATACAGTAAAGTAAAAAAAAAGTTTTGTGTTTTTGCACAACGGAACTTACATAAAAAAAAGAACAAGTGTATGTACTATAAAGAAAGTACTGTCTGTCTTTCACGAGAAAAGCTCCCACTGTCAAGTCTGAGCTCATCTACTGCCGGACGGAAGAGAAGAAACGGACTTAGTTAATTTTCTACCCTGTTCGCACTGCAACATTTGATCCTGGTTACCGCTGATCCGAGTTAAAGTTAACCCATTTCCCTTTTCTCACTGTTCGCATTAGCTACCGCTGATCCGGGTTAAAAATACTCTAGAACCAGTTTTTAAGTGAGAAAATTGACTGGTGTCGAGAGTATTCTAAAGTTTGTTTTGGTTTTGCTTCTCGAAGTTTGCTGCTTAATATGATGCACTCGCTTAATTTGAGAAGTGTTAATTCTTTGGGCAAAAACGACAGTTCGTGGAGTATAATGTCTGATGAAGAGTGGGCGAAGAATTTTCGCATCGGGAAAAACTTTATGCTTCCCTGTGCGAAAAACTTATGTTTATTGGCCGCCAGGATACAAATTTTAAATACTGCATACCAGTTGAAAAAAAGATAGCGTTATACTCTATTATTTTTCCCAATAAAGATGTGGAGTTAAGGAGTGGACATTTAAGGCTTTAAAAAATAGAAATGTAACAGTTTTTTACACATACACTGGATATACACTTTCTGTTTTCCTAACACCGGTAAGATATTTTAATATGGACCTGAAACAGTGTGATCATCAAGCATAGCTGCAAGAATTGCATTCATTTGAAATCAATACAAAAGACTTTAAAAAATTATGTGCACTACAGAAAAAATGAGGAAAATAAATTCCTTATTTTCATGTTATTTCTTTTTTTTTCATTGATAATAAAAAACTAGTTCGAATAAGCGTTTATGTGTTATGCACGAACAAAAACAAAGAACCAAATAATTAATAGCCCAATTCTTAGCGAAAAATAATAAAAAGTAACTAAATGCAAAAGTAAGATTTCCATACATGTTTCTTCGTTTTAAATGTGCAAAATAAAGTAGTAGTTTAAATGGTAGCCTAAATTTAAAAAAAAGTTTGTATACACAAAAGTTCATTTCTCCTCAATTAAGTATGATTGATTATTTGCATCGTATGAAAGAGAAAAAAACAAAAATCACAGTCATGTTATAATGATTTATTAATACATGTGATTTAATAAATTAACACGTAAAAAACACAGATAAAAAAACAACTATTGGCACAAACCTGTAGAGTTTCATCAAGTTTTCAATTTTTGTTTTGATTTCCTCCGCACTGCGGATGATAAACAGCGACATTTCTTTGCTATTTTTTTCAAAACTCAACCGATTTCTTTTTGACTTATTCAAATCGAATAAGTTTTCTTCCCACATTTGGATCAGGAGCTTTGTCCATTAACAAATGAAACTACTTGATTTTTTGTTGCATGCTTTGCTGTTTAAAGTTGATAGAATTTGTCGAAATCAGAAATAACAGTAGAACTGCAGCCAGGCTCTTGATAAATTTAAAACTGTCTATCAATTCAAAATATCTTTTAAAAACATTCTGCAAAACCCCGCTGCACATCTCCCAAGTCTCATATCATGGCCAACAGCAAAAATGTCAGTGAGTTAGAGTACTACAATGGTACTAGCATGTTTTTTAAATTATATTTGTTCCTTTTTCAACATTATTAATTGAGAGAATCTCAAAATTTGCGAACAACGTTTGTTGTTCGACAAGAGGCTATATCCGCCTAGTCGGGAACTAGGGCCCCAGTTTGGAATCTGAGAAATTATTGAAGTTTTATTGGGCCTTGGCTCTCTGCGGCCATGCACTTGCCAAAAAAGTAGTTATACAGAATTAGTTTCAATAATGTAAAACATTTTGCAAATTTAGAAAATTTCCTGTGAATGGCATTTGCCTCTTCGTATGTATTATCCAGAGCTGGCTGATTTCGCTCTTTTCTAACCAAGTCCATTTTCCTTGAATTTTACTTCCTAGTTTATGTTTAGCTTAAATTACTTAATTTTTCATACATTAAGATAATGCAGCATCAATCGTTAAATATTCAATATTTCAGTTCCTGTATTCTATCTTAGAGGCATATTCAACTAGATTGTGTTCGAATTGATTAAATTCTGTCGACCAGTAGTAGCCAGAAATTTACTTTTATGTGGGGAAAAATAAATTTCTGGCTGTGCTGTTGGTAAGTACAATTGATCGTATTTGATTTCATCTAATTCTGTTACAGTTGAGTATGCCCCGTAATCTAACATTTGAAAAATCGCTATCGATTTCGTTCATTGTGCCTTGTTTCGTTAGACATTAAGGATAATAAGAGCCCCTATAGCAAAAAAAAAAAAAAGATTAAGAGGACTGAGACAAGACTGAATTAATTCTGAAATAAAATGTAAAAAAGCTTTTCTAGCTGGCCCAGTAAATGCATCAGTAAGAGTCTAAAGCTGCTTTTCCCCCCTTAATCAGCAAGAATGTATCGCTGTCCCATTTCTGCCCTACAGAAAAAAGATACTGGAGAATATTCTCAAGTCAATAAGTGATTAAAAATAAGTTGATACATAATGGTTTCCAACAAGTAACAAATAATACTTTTTCATGAAGAATCACTAATGATGACTAATTTAGGCAATTGCACTTGTTACGATTTGCAAAGTAACGATTCTGTCTCGACACCATGCTATTATCCTTCCCTCTGCAACATCACCACTGTTAGTACTTAGCAGGAAAAGCTTTATCTTTCTACTTCTTTACTAATAATAAAGCTGAAAGTCTCTCTGTCCGGAGGATGTGACGCGCATAGCGCCTAGACCGTTCTGCCGATTTTCATGAAATTTGGCACAAAGTTAGTTTGTAGCATTGGGATGTGCACCTCGAAGCGATTTTTCGAAAATTCGATGTGGTTCTTTTTCTATTCCAATTTTAAGAACAAAAATATCATAAGATGGACGAGTAAATTACGAAATTTTCATAACGTGGAACCGTAACACGGGCACAAGCCAATTGGAGAGATACGAAATTATCATAACGTGGAACCGTAACATGGGTAGAAGCCAACTGGCGAGAAAATTCACCATACATTATTTGTAAATATGCAGGCGAACCAAAAGACCTTTTAATTTTTCTATTACGGGCAAAGCCGTGCGGGTACCACTAGTTTTGATACAAAATAAAATGAAAATTTTAATAGGGGAATGTGGGGCAAAGTGAAATGGTTATTTTAAAAAACATATGGGCTATATTATAGTACTAGTGGTACCTGCACGGCTTTTCCTGTAGTAAAAAAATAAAAGATCTTTTGGTTCGCCTGTATATTTACAAATAATGTTAGGTGAATTTCTTGCCGATTGACTTGCCCATGTTATGGTTCCACATTATGATAACTTAGTAATTTACTCGTCCTTCTTATGATAATTTTGCTCCGGAAAATGTTTTTAAAATTGGAATAGAAAAAGAACAAAATCGAATTTTCTAAAAATCGCTTCAAGGTGCACACTCTCATGCTACAAACTAACTTTGTGCCATATTTCATGAAAATCGGCCAAATGGTATTAAACATTTTGTGTGATCCATATTTCTAATTACCGTCAGGGCCGTCGTTTGGGTGAGGATACCGGACCTATAGTACCGGGACCCGTAGCTTTGAGGGGCTCGCATGTCATAAAACTGTTTTTCAAATAATAATGTTAATAATTCCATCAAAAAAGTTATGCTACTTTCTAAAAAAAAAAACTTGCATTACATTACCATTTCTCGATAGTATAAATATAAATGAAATGCTCTTGGGCAACGAAAAAATAGCAAAAGTTTTTGAGTACAATGGGAGCATAATTTCTTAAAACTAGAGTCGCATATGGTATTCTACTTAGAACTGATCAAAGCGAAAACCAACCTGATAAACCTAAACCGCCAGAAGCGAATACAAAGGTGGTGGTGGGTAGAAAAAGGCAAATGTAATATGTATGTGTGATAATAATTTCAACACTTCATTCAATGATATTTCGATTTATCTTACAAGTGCCTGAGTCAAGTTTTCTTTAATTTTTACAAAAAGAACTTTTTATTTCAAAATCAGATCTTTTCCCTTGGTCCGTCCAACTTCGCCTTACTGAAAATTCATAGTTACTTTGCTTACCTCAGACATGACAAATTATCCAATTTTTACACAATAAAGGTACACTATTTGTAAATATATTTTTATGCTAACTTCAAATTACAATTTTAAAATTTACATTAAAATTTAAATATTCAGTTATAAGCAAGTAAACGATGCAACGTCACATATGAATGCAATTTTAAACTATTCATTTTGAAGTTCTTAAGTGTGTGAGGGAGATTAAATTAAGCAGACGGGCATAAAATTATGCATTGGGCGATAGGGGCTCATGGGGGGGGAGGATTAAAATTTGCCATTGGGGCGCATTTTTGGTAGCGGCAGCCCTGATTGCCATCAAAGTTTTAGAGTCAAAAGAGAGAATTTTTTTTACCGAAAATGACTTGTTTTCAATTTAATACTGGAAAATGCAAAGGTGGTATGGTTTTGCAGTAAAACTTGGTTTGCTGCATCTTGCAGATTACGGAAAAGGTTATTCAGCTGATGGGTGTCCTTCATTACACTAAAAGATATTTAAGGGTCCTAGCATTCAGTCTCCGTCTAAAGCGACAAAAAACTGTCTTTTGAAATTGTCCAACGGTGGCATATCATCAAGAGACTTTCAATCTAGGAATCATCCCCCAACTTGTATCTATGGATATACAGTGAAAAAAGTTTAACATGATAACTCTTAACAGAAAATATGGTTAACACGAAATGATATTGTAGTCTGGACAGAGTACTGTGTAATTTAATTCAATTCTTTTAACACGAAAATATATTTTGGTCAATTCAGTTTGTTAAACTTTTTCACCGTATTTCAAAATCTTTTTTCCCCCCGCCAGAAATTTTTATAGTCTAGCACGTCCAACTACTTTTTCATGTCACAGGAAAGTGTAATAAAGTATAAATCCAGATCCTATGAAACTGAATTTCGTGTAATCCGAACAGTCATTTAGATGTACATACTGTATAAAAAAAAAAGTGAAAAAATGTGCTATGTATTTTGTAGGCCTTTATTATGGTGTCAATAACAGCAAGTTGGGGTGATTGTAATTTTTACTGTGTACAGTATAGGTATCTGGTCTCAATTTATAGTTCATTTTGTTTAACTATTACTATCATTAATTTGGACAACCTGTACACTGCAAATAATCGGTACACATTTGAAACTCTTTAAGTGTTCCAGTTGCCTGAATATGTGCTAAAATGTATTTCGAATGTGTTATGTACAAAGAAATGAAGCTGAAATGTTTTACTAATACGTTCCGTTATAAAGAAAACGTTCCAAAAGTGCACCGAATGTGTTTTACTGGGAATCTCTATTCAGCCGAAGTTTGGGAATACACTTGAGAACACATCGCGTGCAGATTTGAGAGTGCTTGTGAAATCACTGCTTTCTTTGCTACGCCATGTTTGTAAACAATCTGGATCGGCCGCAATCATTTTCGTGATATTTTTGAATGCTCAAAAGGTACGCCACTTTCCTTTTTTATGTTCTTTACAGATAATTTTTGTATTTGTACATTTACTGAGCTTCATACTTTTATTTTAAATAAACTAATAGTTTACCATACCGCTTAAGTTTTGAAATAAAATGAAATCCTGTGTTTTAAAACTGTGTGGTTACGTTAAGACTAACGTGTTACGATTCTAATTTTGAAACTTGACGATTGATTTAGGGCTCCTGTCCTTATCTTTAGATTTAGAATTTTTTAAGAACATCGGAATGAGAGGTTTAAACAAGGGCTCTTAAACCACAGATTATGACCTAAAATCATTTCTAATGACGGTCGAAGGGCATTTCTTACGCTGTTCAATTTCAATCTTAAAAAAAAAAGCATCTCTTTCATCTAAATGCTTTTTATAAGATCTGTCATCTACCTTTTGTTTTTACAAATATTTCAGGTGATTTTATTTTTCTGGTTAGCAATTTTTTGATACGTTAGTACTTTTGCTTGTAAATATCCCATAAGATCGATCATTTTGTGCACAACTTTTTGGTTTAACAAACCGAAAAAGAATGAATCGCTGGAGGTTCTGCGTCTTAGATTAGGTTAAACTTGAATATGATCAAAATTTACCACAATAGTATGAATGAGATTCGAACCTAGGTCCAGGGATCAAGATTCTTTTAAGTAATGATTTTTGACAAAATATATTGTCTAATGCTTCATATCGATTAATTTTATTTTGAATTTTGAGGATGAAATATTGCGTACCATTTAGTATCTTATTTATGAATAACTAGCCGCCTGCGGCGACCAGCTGGTTCGCCTTCTTACGCCATTCGCCTTTCTGTGCAAGCATCCACCTACGGCGGCTATTTGGCTAACTTGTCATTTACCTTTTTACTTCAAGTTTGACGCCTTCGGCGGCTGTTTAAATAAATTTGGCAGCAGTATTAACAATTCATCTCTATCTTTTTTTGTGCCATTCACATTTTTACGCCAAGATTGCCGCCTTCGGCGGCTATCTACCTTTACGATCTATCTCTAAATTTTCTTATCCATCTCTATTTATTTTAACCTCCCCGCCCATTTCATAATAAAATTAAAGATCAGTCAAAAAACTGCTTTTTTTTTATTTAAGTTGAGCAAAAAAAAAAAAAGTTATCTCCAAAATTTCACGTAGTGTGTAAAAAGTAGCATTTGACAAAGAAAAGAAAATCTTTCTGTTTTTATTGAATTCAATGCGCACAACTATGAAATGTTTCGTTTTATAGATGCAGCAAAACGTCCAGCTTGGGAGTGGGGGGGGGGATGGAGAAAGAAATAAATGCAATCCCTAAATAAAACAAAAAAAGGAAAGAAAAAAAAGCAAGCGCTGCCGGAAAAACCCGTAGTCATCACGTCATAAAATGTAGAAGTAAGCTATATAGTAAAAAAAAAAATGATTAACATTGTTTGCGATTAAGATTCCGTCGTAAATATCGAATCGAAATCCAAGTAGTGACGTCAGAGGCATAAAGGAATGAAGAACCTTTTTTCGACCGATGCGTGGAAAGACATGATGTGTTCAGCATTAAAAAAAAATTGTAAAAAAAAAACTATTGCGTATTTTAAAGAAATTTTTTCTTCTTAAGAGGGTGAAATATTTCTACTATTACCAACTTAAATTTTAGAAATGAGGCTTTGATACTTCTCGCAGGATGATATTAGAAAAAAATAAAACCCGGAAAAAACTGCAAATTAAAGGTTTTTCCAAAAATTCGTAAAAAATACAAAAAATGCTCTATCTTCAAAAATTTTTCTTTCATCTTATTGGAAATTAAATTTCCAACACTATAGTACAAAAGATATTTGTGTGGTGCGGTTGGTTCGGTGTCTGTGAGGTAAAAGTACTAAAATATGCAAAAAAACACATGAAACATTAAATAACTTTTTTTCTACTTAAAATATCAAAAATCGAAGCCCGAGGTGCACATCTACGGCAGAAACTGTATATGTATACCAAATTTCATCTTTCTAGGCCTTACCGTTTTCCCGGGAAGCGCGCCACACACACACACACAAACATCTTATTTTATTATATGTATAGATCGAAGCCCGAGGTGCACATCTACGGCAGAAACTGTATATGTATACCAAATTTCATCTTTCTAGACCTTACCGTTTTCCCGGGAAGCGCGCCACACACACACACACAAACATCTTATTTTATTATATGTATAGATTAATTTTATTATCTGTTGCATTTAAAAAAATCATGAAATTTGAGCTTCATGATCGATGTTTTGCAGAAATGCCAAGCAAAGTATTGGTTGAATGAATAATCTGAGTTCAAAATATTAGCTAAAAATCTTATTAAGTATCTTAGTCGAATTTCTGAAATCATTAAAGCAATTAGAGCAAACAGGGTGCCTAAAATAAATGCGTGTTTTGCGTACGTACAATACATGTATCGGGTGTCGTGTTCTTAAAAATGGGGTCATGACACAAAAATAGTTAAAACCGCTAATTCAGAAAACAATGCTTAATAGTTTTTTCTTTAATCCCACTTTTTAATTTGCCGTGTGATAAAAAACATGTCAGTAAAAAATTTCACCCTTTATTTCTTTGAAAAAAAACCTTTATTTCTTTGTAAAACATGTACAACCTGATAACGTAAACACAAAAACATTTTTTTTTTGAACCATGAAAAGTTCCATGAAAGACTTAGTAAAAATTGTTGGATAACTAAACGTGATGTCTGTTGCAGTGTAAAAACTATTTCAATTGTAATTTAGTTGTTATATGTTCCATCACATTGAAAGATAGATTAAGAGTAACCACAGACTGAGGAAATAGGAAATATGAGACCTTTTTCTGAGAAAAATGCCGAATTTAATATTAGTAACGCAAGTTTAAGCCATTTTTTCAGTTCTGGAAAGGGCGTAGGGAGATCTTCCTCGGAGATTTATCTATTCTTAAAATATGTTTAAGCTGTCTTTGATTATGTAAAGATGGGGAAAAGTATGGAGAGGGGGGAAGGATACCTCTAGCAAAAAAATTTAAGAATGCAGTTTTAAAACTGTACATTTAGGGCATTTCTAAGGAACTTTGGGTTTTATGTTCCGGGGTTCATTTCAGCTGAAACTATTTTGAAGCTAAAGTGTTAAAAACATTTTTGTGAGGTAACTTGAGGAATAAGGGTATTATTAACCACAATATTTTGAAAATGTTTTTTTTTTTTTAAAGTTTAGTTCAAAGCTATCTTTGGTGATGTTAGAGGAAGGAAACTGGTTGGAGGGGGGGGGGGGTTCTCCGGAAAATTGTAAAAACTGATGCGTCTAAAACATTTTAGTTATCTTTGATGATGTAAAGAGAAAAGGAGGAGGACAGGTGTATAGGGGCTTTTTTCGGAAAAATTATCATTATAGAAAAAATAGTAGGGGAATGTGGGGTAAAGTGAAATTGCTAAGCTAAGTTTTTTTTAAGTAAACAAATTGGAAATTTCTTTTGAAAATTACTTTACAAAGAAAGAACATTGTATTTTATAACAAGACTTGCAATGAAACTTTTTTTTTAAATTCTTGGTAGTAAATTAATGCCCTAAAAAAAAAAAAAAAAGAAAAAAAGTGGAAATTTTTCCCTTCATTGTTTTTTTATAGAAAGAGTGAAAAATAAAATATTTTTCTAAATGAAAAATCTTCTTTTCACTCATAAAAAATTTATTTGTTCAAATGAATGAGTAAAAGAAGGGAAGAATGAATAATAAAAAGATAATGAAACAATGAATGAATACTTAAATAAATAATATACTTAATACATGAAGAAAAATAAATGACCGTATAAAATATTGAATAAATAAGAAAATGGGTGAAGGCAAGAATAATTAAGTGAATTAATGAATGAGGGAATGTAAATAAATTAATAAATGAATCCGTAAGTGATTTTGTAAATAACACTGCGCGGCAAAAAAAAAAAAAAAAAACTTTCAAAATGCTTCTGACATTTCGTCGGCTGATTCTTATGTAGAATGACCCCCTGAATCCGAATATGACCTCCGTTTTCTCCTTATACGTACCAATTTTTTTAAAGGACCGCCAAGTTTTTTTTTTTCAATTTTCCTTAGTTTTAGAGTTTTTTTTTTTTTTTTTTTTTTTGAGATGAAAGGAGCTTTATATTAACTGCTAACATTGTTTTGGTGGGCAAGAGTGGTTCAAAGTTCAAGAGCATGGACACCGATCGAAAAAGGGAGATTTGGAGGGGGGGAGTATACTCTCTCAAAATAAAAGAAAAATCTCGAAAAACGATCTTTTTGTTCTGATTTTTTAAAAAAGATGTTTGTAAAAAAATTTCGGCGCAGAATAAGAGTATAAAACTCTCTTCTATGACCCCTATGTCCAAAAAAATTTTCGGATGTAAAAAAAAAAAATATCATGTGAATGTCGCACGTTGCATACGAGTTGAATCGCAGGTCTTCATTCAAAAAGGCATTCCCCTGGCTGACTTTTATATAAAATGACCCCTTGCTTCCAAATACGACCATCTTTCTTCCCATCACGCCCCCCTTTTTAGAACCTACCCATTCCTCCTCTCCCCCGCCATTTTTTAATTTGGAAGGGAAAATGAGCATTACAATAACCGTAAACATTATTCTGAATGATTAGAGATGTGCAAAGCACAAAATCTTATGCATATGTAGCAAAAATAAAACAAGGGGGGGGGGGCACCCCTCCAAACACACTGTGCAGGAAAAATTACTCTGAAATGCTTCTGAGGCTATTCCGCCTGATTCTGCAAAATACCCCCTGAATCCAAATATAATCTCCGTTATCCTCCTACATGTACCGATTTTTGTAGAAAATCACGCCTCCTTTTCTATTGGGGGGGGGGCAAGTTTTTTTTTTTGCTATATATGCACAAGATTTAGAACCTTGCACATCTCTAGTCATTCAGAATAATGTTTACGATTATTGTAATGCTCATTTTCCCCTCCAAATTTAAAACAATAAATGGCTCTGAATCAGGGGAGGGGGAGGTTCTAAAAAGGGGGGGGGGCGTGATGGGGGAAAGGTGGTCGTATTTGGAAACAAGGAGTCATTTCATATAAGAATCAGCCAGAAGAATATCTATTTGAATGAGGACCTGCGATTCAACACGTATGCAACGTGCGGCATTCATAACACAGTCTCTTTTTTTTTTTAATTTTTTTTACATCCGAAATTTTTTTTGGACATAGGAGTCATAGAAAGGAGTCTTATACTCTCATTCTACACCGAAATTCTTTTTAAAACATCTTTTTTAATAAAGCAGAATAAAAAGATCATTTTTCGTAATTTTTCTAATATTTGGGGGGGGGGGAATCCCCCAAGTCCCCCTTTTTGTGATGGGTGTCCATGATCTTTAACTTTGAACCTCTCTTGCCCACCAACACTATGTTAGCAGTTAATGTAAAGCTCCTTTCACCTCCAAAAAAAAAAAAAAAATGCTCTAAAACTAAGGAAAATTGAAAAAAAACTTGGTGGGTCTTTAACAAAAAAAATTGGTACGTATATGGAGAAAACGGAGGTCATATTTGGATTCAGGGGGTCATTTTACATAAGAATCAGCCGACGAAATGTCAGAAACATTTTGAAGTTTTTTTTTTTTTTTTTAACCGAACAGTGTAATTGAGTGAGTAAACGAAATAAACTATTTCACTTAGTCCCTTTCACCTTGCCAATATTAGAAAAAAGTAATTATTTCACCATTTCACTTTGCACCACTATTTCACTTTGCCCCACATTCCCCTACAGCTTACAAATAAATGTATAACGTATTGCTTGTGTTCTCGTAATTAAGCGTATTTTTGTTAAAAAAAAAAGAAAAAAGCTTTTTCTTATTTTTTTTTTAGGTAATGTTTTACCAGGTTGTAGAAAGCAAGATAGTTTCAAGCATTGTTATGTATTTTTTTTTAATGTGTATGTATAAAGTTAAATAAATTCATTTTAAACATATTGTGTTTAATGACTAGATAAGTTTGATAAACTCAGTTCAGTGTTATGTGCGTAAGTATGAAACATAAATCCCATGTGTATTTAAATTTAGCTGCATTAGTTAATGAACTTGATATTAAATGTCTGATTGAGTTAGACCTGAATGTATGGCATTTAGTTGCCATCTGGAGATTAAATGCCATACGATAGAAGCTAAAAAGAGTACTCAACCAGTCACGTCTTAAGAACCGAAATGGCCACACAATTTTTGCACCAATGATTTTTCATACACAAATCATTTCTATTTTGAAGCGATTAGTTTGCGATGTAAGAACAATCTCAACCTTAGTATTACATGTTGCCTTTCAATCAATAATAAAAGCCATTATTATTTTCAGGATCCAAGCCACACCCCTCAAAAACAAGTACAAACTTTAAAGCTTAGGGTCTGGTGGGGGAAAGTGGTCAATGGGGTAAAGTGGTCATACGTCAAATAAATGGCTATAGCTTGGAAATAAACGTTCGAATGAATGTGAAACTTTTATTTTAGAGTAAAGCAGTTAGAAACTACATTTTGAATACAAAATTTTACAACTGGAAAATTTTTTTTTGGTAAAAAAAAATATTTTTCGTGAACATGAAAAATTTTTAAATCTAAACACCTATTTTAACATCCTTGGGAAATTTTGTTTGTTAGAATTAGGAACAGATTGACTGTACAAGAAG
Organism: Uloborus diversus; assembly: GCF_026930045.1. Taxonomy (NCBI): domain Eukaryota; kingdom Metazoa; phylum Arthropoda; class Arachnida; order Araneae; family Uloboridae; genus Uloborus; species Uloborus diversus. Next base: position 118,727,700 of record NC_072733.1, read on the forward strand.
CTTCCTACATTTCTCAAGAACTCTTACTCATTAGCAGTTAGCTGAATCTATTTTAGATAATTTTTTAGAACAATTTCAGTAAGATGGGGTAAATTGGTCATAATATTAGGCTTAACGAATATTGTTCTTCTAATGTCACTTAATCTTTAGGTATAAGGCAGATACAAATTAAATATTAATTTTACTCAATATGTATTGTTTTTACAGTAAACGGGGTTAAATATACGAGTATATGCGTATATATATACGCATATATACTCGTGCAGACATGTACATAGACGTATTCACATAAATGCGCCAATAAATACATATATGGTATCTGCAAATATTTTTTATCCACACAGCTATACATTCTACTATACACGTATATGCTCGCTTATACTCGTATATATAAGAACTTATATACTCAGGTATATACGCGTACGTACTCGAGTAGACACTTACATACAAGCATATGATATAAAAGTGTACAGGTTGAGTTTGCATTCTTGAGCAAATTAATAAAAGGTGTTAGAGGAGAGGAGAAGAAGTAAGAGTTAATAAGGAACATATGGTCACAAACACAATGCTGACGCGCTACATGCACGCAAAGTGAGAAATTGATGGATGCAAAAAAAGTCACAAATTTCTATATATATATATATATATATATATATATATATATATATATATATATATATATATATATATTACACAAATGCAATTTTACACAACATTTTAGGACTTAAGAAAGTTTTAAACCGATTGATGAAATTTACGGCCTTTAGCTGAAAAACATCATGCGTCGCATTTACAGATCCCTCTCTGTTGCAAAAACGAGACTTTCGAAAATTTTTCATCAGCCGCTGCGCCTTTGTTGCGATGCGTGTATTAGAGCTACTACGGACCGTAACTTTCAACAACTGCTCTAAATATTTCTTAAAAACTAAAATGTTAGGTAAAATCATCTGTGTGCAACAAATTTGTGCCCTGCTTTGCCTCCTGGCTTTGTGTGCATGTAGCCCGTCAGTGATTATAACTTCCTTATGATTCTTTGCTTCTTATCTTTCTTCCTCTTATCTTTCTATCCTCCCCTCTCACACCCCTTTGATTTTTGCCCAAGAGCTTAGATTCACTCTGTAGGCCGACATGTATATAAGCGTATATTCTCGTGTACACATACATATACTGGTGTATACACGATAATGTACGTATATACGTCTATACAGGTATATAATCGTGTGTACACGTGTACATGTGTATATACTCGTGCTTCCATATTATATATACGTGAGTAGACACACAGACGCACTGGATGTATCCACGAATTAACTCGTGTACACCCGTATATGTATGTACGTACACTTATATATGCGTATATACTTCTAGTATACACATATATACTCAAGTATGCACGTATTTTCTCGAGATACAAGTGCATACGCGCATATGATGTTCGTTTATACGCGTATATACTCGTATATACACGTGACACGTACATATACGTGACACGTATATACATGTGATACGTATGTACTCATGTAGACACGTATAGACTCCTGTAGGTAATCAAGTATACATGCTTATATACTCGTATTTATACGTATATACTTGAGTAGGCACGTGCATGCATGTATCTGATGTATACATGTATCTACTCATATAGGAACGTGTTTACTCGTGTATAACACAACACGTATATATTCGTGTACAAATGTACTCGTGAATATACTTGTAATTATAAAAACAACTGAAATATACAAGTATTAGAGTTTTTTATAATGGTTTTGCTACTATTTTTAACTATGACCACTTTACCCCATGCTATGACCACTTTCCCCCACCCCATGGGGTAAAGTGGTCATAAAAACATAGGGAAAAGAAAGTTCTATAAAACTACTAAAATCAATATTTTTCTTCCTAAAATTTAATGTACCGTGTTCTTTAATAATGCAATGTAAAATAACAACAAAAAAAGTTGAAGTGTTTAAAGAATTTGTTGCATTTATTATTCACCTAAGTTGAAAACATACGATTTTATGACCACTTTACCCCACCAGACCCTATACAAAAGGTTTGTACTCACCTTTGGCGGGAGGGGGGAGGGGATAGAAAAAAGGCAAATTAATGGAATTGCAGTTAGATCTCATACGGCAATACCTTTTTCCACAGCTCATGTTTTAATGCAGTACTTTTTTTCCCTCATTCAAGAAATAAATAAATGTTTTGAATAAAGTGGCTACTAATGGTAAAAAACGGGCTACTAAACTGAAAGTGTATGCCATCCACTGGCGACTAAGTAATTATTTATTTATTTTGTTTTTTGCGAACATTTTTCTTCCTTATGCAAGGAGCTAAAACTAAAAATAATTAATTGATAATTGTCAGTGTCGGATGTACGATTTTTCCGAGCTAGGGCAAATCTTGAAACTGATGCTCTTACTCATCTTCCTTTAAGTTTTATATTGAGTTTCAACGAAGCCCATCACCCACACACTCTAAAAAATTTCCGTAAATTTAGGCGCATTGGCCATAAAATTATACGGTAAGTGCCCTTCTTCGAGGAAACAGGGCAGTGACCGTAATTGTAAAAAAACTACAGTAAATTTAAGTTGCGTTGACCGTAAAATTACGGGGCAGTCGTCCAGTCCCTTAATCTGTGCATAATACGGTCATTCCCCGTAATATGCTAGCTGATAAAGATCACGTGTCGTTGTCACGTGTTTCTACGCAAAGAAGCGGGAAGGAGAAAAATCAAGATGGATGGCCTGTGTTGAACGAATGTTGTCTTCCAACTAGAGTCCCTTCCAACAACTTAACCTTTTAAATATGTAATGTATGATATAAGTCCCACAATATCTGGACCAAATATACGTATTGGAGAGTAGGGACTCTGACATACAGGCTCTCATCTAAGTATTGCGCCTAGGCATCGAAAGAAAGATGTTGTCAGGGCCTCAGTGGCCGAGCGGTCTGAGTGACCGCTTGATATTGGCACACTTGAGGCGGTGGGTTCGACTCCCACCCTCGCTCCGGTTGTACTTTCCCTTCTTTGTGATGTAAATTCTTTCATGTGTTGTTTATATGTCTAATAAAAAATATATATCATGCGTAAGGGAGGCAAAACACTCAGATTGTAGTCCTCATCAAAAACAGAAAGATGTTGTCTTCGTGCTTCGTCGCCATGTGATTCTAATGTCTGGATTCAAAATATTAAGTAAGTGGTTTTTTTTCTATACTATTGTTTAAGTGTAATTTTAATCCACTGTTCTTTTTTTATTAGCTATTTTGATAACAATAATTTGTGAGCATTGATTGATGGCGAGTACGGAAGCGTCGCTGTAACGTTGAAATTTAGCATTGATATTGATTGTATCAAGACGTACTTACATAGTACAATGCATGCAAACGTGATGCAATATAAACGCACAAATGAATATCATATTATGCTCCATGTGTTTTAATTTCCATAGTTTCATTCAAAAATTTCTGCAGTATTTTTCTAAATTAATGTAATTAATTAAAGATGTTGTGCATGAGGACAAAATGAATTATTTACTAATTCTCTGCATGCTTTATATTCCTGGTTTTAAATAACCATGATCAATGACTAATAGGAATTGGTTAAATTTTTTAGATTGTTTTTAATGAACTCAAATGTTACATTTAAACCAATGAAATAAAACATAGGTACGTAGTTGAAAATAAATTGCTTTAGGCTACCTATTAACGGCAGATTCGTTTTTAGTACAAAATATAAATAATGACATCATTGTTTTCATTAGTTTCACAGCTATAAATGTTTAAAACATGTTTCATACATTTTTTTTATAGCTAAATCTTTAAACAGTTATTCATACAATTATTATAAACCAAAAATAATGTGATGTAACATGTATTTCTTATCAACTTTCAACACTTAATTAATTACTGAATTGTTTCTGGTTCAATGTGCCTAAACTTATAAATTAAATGTAAATTTCTATAATAATACTATGTTTTACTATAACTTACAACTATTCATAACTTAAAATATAATATTTTGTATAATAATTACTGTAAGAAGAATGTTCACATCATTAACTGCTGTATTGTCTGAATCGCAGCTCTCTATGAAATTGAAGCAGTTTTCAATTTGCTCAATCTGAGCGGAGGAGAAGCCATGTCTTTCTAGTAGGAAATTTAGGCTGTGTTTGCATAGGTGTGTATAGGTTTTTTTTGGGGGGAGGGGGGAGGAGGTGATTAAAGTGGTGAGATTGTGCTATTGAAATTTACTGTGGTTATGCCTTTTTTAGAGAGTCGTTCATGTGACTCATAAAATCAAATAACTTTTTATTGGGGGTTGCATAGCCAGGATTTCATTTCTTTAAGGGTCTAATATACAGAATACAGAGTGGTTCAAACGGGGTGACCCCCCTCCCCCATCGTATATTCTGTGTTATGTTCGTTACGCAGTCACTTTACAGTCTTGAAAGTAGTAAAAATCGGCAGAGCACCATCTATGTCGTAACACAGCGGAATTCTGCTCCATGTTATTGCAGATGTTTTGCTGGGTTCGGAGCAGAATTTTAAACGCAATGTTCTAAACGCCCAAATTAAGTGGAATATGGTGCAGAATTCAGCTGTGTTGCAACATGGATCTTGTTCAACTGAAGTTCTTAAGACTTCAAAGTAACTGTTAAGCCCAGCTCGATAAATTTTTGCCCCCTTGCAAAAACTCAGTGGGTCCTCTCCTAGACCAGCAGTGTATATTGTTTACGTAAATAAGTCTCAGTACTAGTTTTTTTTTCTTTTTTTTCCCTCAATTTCTTGGGCCGTGAATGTCCCTTAAGGATGTGTCCCCCCCCCCCCCCCCCGAACTGTAGGTACTCAGATCGGAGCCTGAACTTTACAGCAAACATTCAACCATAGTAAAATTAAAAAAGGGTTACTCCCGCTTTCGGACCACTCTGTGTATTATACAGTGAAGCACAGTTTATAAGTTTCTCTTGTATACGTTTTTATCATTTATACATTTTTAAAATTAGTCACTGCTGAGTTCAATACATAATAACGAATACCTATTATACTTTTTTCATTTAATAGGCTTGTTTCATGCAGTACTTTCAAAAACGTTTAAATCGTGCTTACTTCAAGTTTTCTTATATACGACTAATGAAATTATATGCGAAACACAAATATTTTCATTTTTGAATTTTCTTGGTCATTTCAATTTGGGTCTAGATCCATGAACGCTCCCCCTGGTTGTACTGCTGTTTTTTGAAGTGTTTCCTTCAAATAGTGTTATAATCGAATGTTTGTTGTCAAAGGCGCGTTTCATGTTATTCTTTTGAATATTTGGTTCTGGTATGAATGTTTTTGACTGGAATGTGTTTTAATCATAATGGTAGGTTTATAGGAGTCATGGTTGCAGGTCCTTGAAGTGGGGGAGGGGCAGTGGTGGATCCACAGAGGGAGCAATTGGGGTGATCCCCCCCCCTCCCGAATTCACAAACCTAAATTTACCTTTGCAAATTTAAATTTGTAAATTCAAAAAATTTCCGGAAAAGGTCTCCAAACCTCCCCCCCCCCCCAAACTCATCACAAAAAATCGCCAACTGTATTTTTACGACTTTAGTTCCAAAATTTTTTTAGGGGAGAGTCCTCAACCCCCTCTCTCCAATGTCATCAAAGATCGCCAAAATTTTTGAATTTTTCGATCTTCAATTTCGAAAAACTACCCGAAATCGAAAACGTTTTCGAAAATGTCGTTCATTCAAACTTTACGGGGTTCTTGAATCAGAAAGGAATGGGCCCTTACTGTTGATCCTTCTATTCTGCTTTTGAATTTATGCTTTGTCTTATGTGTGTACGGTTATAAAACTATTTCAACGGTGTAGTTATTTAGTAGTACTTAATACATTCTAAACTACTGGGCTTATACATTTTTCTTTTTAGTTTTTTTGGTTTTTACGCAGTCGGGTTTTTTGTTTTTATTTAATAATTTTTTATTTAATCTGGAGTTTTTTTATATAAATGATGCATAATCATACCTACCATTTTTTATTTTGTTTCATATACTTAGTTGAATTTTCTTTCACCCAGACAATCCTTGCTTTAAAGTTTGATCCAGTTTGCACAATTGGATGAAAAATAACTTCTGGATCAAGAAGTGTTTCATCGGAATTTATTTAGAGGTATGTATTAATATTTTATTTTAAGAAATGTTTTTCTAAACTCGATTGAGCGACGATCAGTTTCTTTGCTCTTAAACTAACAATTTTAATTTTTCTACTTGTTACTTGTATTCAGTGCTTTTATTTCTGGTCGCTGTTGTATTTAAATGTTATCGATATGAAATAATAAAATTTTATAATAAATTTAAAAGAATATAAAATGTTCAGTATAATTGTGCCACAGAGTGATGTCCGATGAACTGGACACGAAAACAGAACTCTTCATTTTGTAATCTTTAGTAGTCTATTTGTATTGTATAGGTATGAGAACACGTCCTATTTGCATAGGCAGGGCGCCCATATGCAAAGTTGCAGGGGAGGGGGGGGCTCAAATATTTTCCCTGTGGTTTAGCTATATGTTTTCCCCATGGAAACTGATTTCAGGACAGATTAGAGTCATTAAAATTTGACATTTTTAATAACTTATTCATTAATGGCTGGAGAAGAAATGTTTTTACATTTTTTCAAGGAAAAAAGTACTAAAAGCAAGGAAATTCTAATTGCAAGGGGGGGCTCTAGCCCCCCTTCACCCCTATATGGGCCCCCTTGCCTTATTCGTATATAAACTACTGTATTTCAGATTGGCAACATGTGCTACAACCAAGGATACTTGGGCAGCTTTCAACAGTTAAAATCTCAACCCTGGCTGTCCCACTGCATACCCATCCATGCTCGTCATTGGAGGGGGGGGGGATTTCCCCCCTCCCTTTCTTTCAAGAAAAAAAGATGAGCATGACTAGGGTATGCACGGGCGCTGCCAGTTAGGAGGTTTTAGGGGCTCAATTCCTCCCAGAATCCTTGGTTTTAACCCCATTGCCGATCCTAATGCCTAACGCATTCACAGTAGTTAAAATGCCGGGCCTGATCCTACTTACGACAAAAGAAGTGCATTAGCCATCTTTTGTGGTACAACTTATAAATGATGAAAAGGTTGATATCAGGGGTTAGATACTGCTATTTTAGGGCTGGTCATGCTGAAGAATATTTTTAAGGTGCATAAAAAATTCTGAAAATACTTGGGTGTCAATTAAAGCAATAACTTATCCAGAAATAAAGCACCTTGTGAGACATAAACAATACTAATTAATTTTAAAAGCAATGAAAGGAAGTTGTATTCCAGATTTTTACTTTAAAAAATATTAAGTGAATTTAAAAAAAAAATACTCCAATTGTTTGTAGGTTATTCATTAAGTATATTTGAGCACAAAGTGATTGGATAATAATGTCTGCAGAGAATTATGACCCTCACCTTGTATCCATCGTTGCATGTAAGATGCACAGATTTCCATATTTATTTTGAAAATACAGTCAAACCTTATTAAAACTAACTCCAAGGGACCTTTATAATCTATTGGCCTTCACCTTAGTTTATCTTATCCAAATATCAATCATTAACAATCAAAAGGACAGGGATCACAAATGTAGTTTATCTTAGCAGAAATTCATTTTAAGCGTGTTCAAAATAGTATGATATGTTTGATATTTTGTTTTCCAATTGCGATGTTTGCAATCTAAGAATTATATTAATCATATCAGTAACACTCATTTACTATTGAAAAGAACCAAAAGTAGACTGCTAATAAAATTTACTGTAAGGGTGTCTTTTTTAGGAATGTCCTTCTTTGAGGCACCGTCTTTTAGGGGATGAGCCTCCACTATTGTGGAACAGATACCTTTGTGTTTTTTTAATGATTGTTTCTTTAGTGTTTTAATTAAATAGTGTTATAAAAGAATGTTTGTTGTCGAGAGTTTGGTTATTGATTTCTTTTGGATGATTTGATAGTTCAATTATGTTTTTGAGCGAATATTTTATTAGAATTCTAGTCAAATATTAGACTGAATATTTGGCTAAAAAATGTAATTTTTGTATTTTTATTTTATGGCAATTTAGAATTGAGGATGCTTATCTATTTTCTGTAGATTAATTATTTTGTTTTAAGCATTACATAATATTTTGAATGGTAAAACTTCCGTAATCAAAATGCTGCAAAATTTAATTTCTGAGTGTTTTCTTCGCACGTTATAAATTGCCTTTTTTAAACATTTGTGAGACGAGAAACGTTTCACAAATTGATTTTTTCTGCTTAGTGTTTCATACCTAAGAAGTCCAGTGGCACTTTGTGCCTCCTCATTGCAGATTTGAGTTTAATTCCCCGTTGGGCACAGTTGATTCGACCTTTCATCCCATAAGTGGGTCAATAAAATGAGTACCAAGCATGCTTGGAAACTAAACACTGGAGGTTCCACGTTCGGCTGACCACCTAACTAGAACACCTGCCTTTTCACCCCACAGCCCTCTGTCATGAAGATTGATATGGGCACGGTGGGATTGCCTCTAATTTTGCGCCACTGAGTTTAGTTTCATACTTATGACTTATGAGCGGTAAAAAAAAAATTTTTATGTGGCGTAAGATATAAAAGAAAGTGAAAAGCTACGAAACTTAAATGTAATATCTGAATGTTTTCTCTTGCACTAAAATCACCTTAAATGAGTCATTCTTCAAAAAGTAACTTTTCTGTCACATGCCTTTTACAGTAAAAAATTTTAGGAACAATTCATTTAACAGTGATTTTTAATTTCATCAAAAATATATCGATTTAAACCTGCCACCAATTTTTGAATAATAAGTTTTATTTTAGTTTATTTTTGGTTCACAACGTGTGAATTTCATTTCCGTGGCATGTCACACACCTTGTGTGGCTGTTTATGTTGCTTAATAACTTAATTAAAAGTATATACTTATTTATCAATTATTCCTTTCACAAGTGCCTCAAATGATAATTGTTTAAGTATATTTAACTTTTTAATATTGTGGTTTAGTTCATTTTAGTAGTATTTTACATGTATTTGAAACTACTAATTAAACCATACTTTAATTAAGAGAACTTAATATTATATTCCCACTAATCATTAAAATAGCTGATTGATTGCACAATTAACAAAACTACTACTTTGATATTAAATTGGCCTCAATTTTTAAATACTAAAAGTTTTTTTTTCTTTTTTTAAAAAAAATTTCTACGAACAAGGGATTATTTTATTTTTTATTTATGCGTAAAATAATTAAAACTTAGCTGGGCCATTGTTTATGGTTACTTCTAGTAGGTAACACTTTCATGTAAGAATGGGAAAAAAAAGGAAACAAAAGGTTTCGAGATTGAAAAATATTTGCATTCAAAAGTTACGTTTTCTGAAGAATTACCCAAATGTGATAATATTAGTAAATAACAGGTTGGAAGTTTGTACTAGAGTACTGTACATTCATTGTATAAAAAATTGTTTGCCTACTAATTGTCAACTATTTATGTTATTTACTATTCAATTGCTGACTAAATATTAAGGTATTCAGCCAAACCAAGTATTCGGTTTTGTGTGCCAAATAGCCATCAGTATACCAAAAATCAACTGCATACTCAATGTATCCCTAATTTAAACGATGAGCTTTTTCAAAGTTGGTGGGTATGCATGTTAAAACCCAGTGTGCATGTGTGGTTGAAAACATTGTCCTACTATTGATTGCAGTAATTTAGTGTGGTTGAGTAGTACTTAGGATGATTATTTAGTACTCGACCCAAGTTCTTGCTACTGGGTCAAGTACCGAATATAGATCTTTTTTTAACGATCAACTGACATACACAAGGGAAAATTTTCACTTATTGGAACATCTATATGGATCTTGAGCATGAAATAAGTTTTCAGTTAAAAAGGAAATCCAAAAAGATTTAAAGTTTAAAATTTAAAACTAGTTTTTTCTGAATGTATGGAGGAAAAAATTGAAATTGATTTAAAAAACTTAATTTTTCCATGACAGTTCTTTCAAGCATTAAAAATTGGTTAGTCATACATTGGTTAGCTTCTTTGTACTTAAAAAATTTTTGACCAATAAATTTGCTGTCTCTTATTTTGGGGTAAAGGAGTTGAAGATTCCCGGAGTTTCTTTTTCCTTCCAACAATGCAACATGTTTTCTGTCTTTACTTTTCTTTTCGAACTTGGAAAAAAAAATACAAATATTAAACCAGTACAAATGCATCCTTTAGGACTGGACTCGGACTCTGATATTATTCCCATAGCGAACAAAAGTGGTTTTATTCAAATATGTTTTATGTTTTTATTTATAAAATTTGTTTAAAAGTTTTATTTATGTCTGGGAAAATGAATGAAAATTTATCTAATAAAATAGTTTATTTTTATTTATCCCTTGTGGCCCCCCTTAGCCCCTCTATTAGAAAATCTGCTACCATGCTTATGTATGGGGTCCAAAAGCTTAGATGCTTATGCTCTGAAAAAAGGTGTTTTCAATATCTGTTTATCATACTGTAGATGCCCGTCAGGAAATAGCCCAGTATTGTCACTAAAAATGCCAAAATGTTTTTTCCCTGAAATTTCCCCTTATACTTGTACTACAGTTGCAGGTTTCCCCCGAGATCTGTGCAAGACTCCAAAGTGCTTTATGTTTAATTATATCTCTTAATGATCATCATTATTGTTTATGTTTTCAATTGATTTTCTTTCTTTTTTTGAAATTGATGTTCACTAAATATTCATAACCTCATTTTGTTTTCTTTTCAAAACAGACCACATATTTTGAATTGATGTCGGAAAAATGCTTTTCTTTGTCATTCGTTTGATTTGATGAAACAAATTTTTCGATATTTACATGTTTACCAGCTTTTATGCATTAAGCTTAAGATTTATACATTTTAGCAGTTACGATATCTTTTGATCTAGCCTTAATTTTTTGTTTAATTTTATTATAGCTTATATTTCTATGTATGCATGTGCTTTTTCCTAGGATTCCTGGAAATTATGTAAAAATCCTTTGAACATCATATTAGGGAGGAAAACCTTATGAAACCAGGGAAAGGGGTGAAAAAAAATAGGGTGCTTTAAAATGCTTTATTTTGATTTTCACTATTTAGTAGAGACGTACCGAGTACTCGGTAACTACTCCGTACTCCGCCAATTTGCCGAGTACTCGGTACTCGGCCAAATTCTGATCAGATACTCGGCCAATACCGAGTAGTTGCAAAAAATTGAATATTGTCCAAGACAGATACTAAAATTTATAAAAAAAAGAGCAAGCATTATATTCTGCAATCATTTACAATTAAAATTTATAAGTCAAGTTTAAATTTTGAGAATAATGAAGTTTGTAATGCTTCAATGGAATAAATCTTTATTTTAATGTCCCCAAAGTTAATAAAACTTATTTATTAAAAATTACGCAAGAAATGTAAGTATAGAAAATATGGAATTTTTATATTAAAAATGGATTTTTGCTACAAACAAAAATTAGTTATAAAAAATGTAAAAATACCTTTGCTTAAAAAATAAAACAACCTTAAAAGTACAGTGCAGGAACTCTGCAGACACGTGTTTTGGCATTACAAGGAATTCCTTTTTCAATGCACAAAATGGGGGCTCGTAGATTTAAAGGCATCCGACAAAAGTCGTATTTTTTTGTTGAATGTCTTTACATTCTTTAGCTCACATGTTATGCACTGAAAAAGACGTTCCTTGTAACGCAGGGGGGGGGGGGCAGAAACACGCGGTCTGGAGTGTTCCTGCACATTTGTTTTATCTGCTTTTAAAAATTATTTATGTTTGGCAGATTAGAACTATAATTGATTGGTATACAGTGAAACCCTTCCTAACGGACACCCCTCAAAGGCGGACACCCCTCTTATGCGGACAATTTTTAATTCCCCAGTTCCAATGCAAATAACATTATTAAACCCCTGTCCTGCGGACACCTCTATATTGCAGAAAAAAAAATTTGTCCTGTTAGTGTCCGCATTAGAGGGATTTTGCTGTAATTTGGTTTAATTCCAACTTGATTAATCATACCTTTTATTTATTTCATTTTAATTTAAAAAATTATTTTTTTGTAAAATTTTTGACACAAACAAAATTGTATATATAATGCGTAATTAAATTTCAGCAGGAATTTAGTTTTAAAAACTATTATATGGACAAGGAGGTTTATACTACTATTCCAATAAGTTCAAAATTCATCACATGTGTGTCAGTGGTTCTTCTTAAAACATAATTGGTACTTGAAACTCTGCCGAGTTCTGGGTAACTCGGTACTCGGCCGAGTAATAAAAGGCCGAGTACTCGGTACTCGGCTACTCGGCCAAAGTGCTACTCGGTACGTCTCTACTATTTAGTGAGAATGCTGCTCTGCTTTAAATGTGTGAAAAATAAATCATTCTTAATTTTCCTTATGGTGATTTCTTTTTAGGGCAATATTTTGGATAAGTTACTGAACTAAAGGATCCAAAAGGAATAAAGATTTGGAAAAAGTGATTCAACCAAGTTTTGAAAAATTTGACCATAATTTCTCTTCTGAAAAAGTTTATTTGTAATTATGTTGTTATTTAACTTGTAATTAGTGTAAAATAAACCTTTTTGATGTTTTAAACTCTTTGTTTTCATTGTTGACACTTCTGGATATTGTCTCTTCTTATTTCTTATGTAGACATGCTCACATATTTTTTTGGTAATAATTTTTGAGCTAAAATTCTTTCTCTCGATAAAATTGTTTTCGAGATGCTTACCTTTAATGGATACTTATGGTGTTTAAAAATTAATTTATTCACAAGTTTATGCTAGCTAGTAAAAAATGCAGTCTATTTTTGAAGTCGACTGCACAAGTTTTTAATTTATGTATAATTTAATTAATTTATAACTTTTTAAATATGAAGTATAAATATGTTTTTTAATAATTTATATAACTTTTTTGAATGTTCTATGTTCTTTGAATGAACGAGGTTAGCAAACAAGTAAAGGCAATGGACGAACCATTAAAAAAACACTAGTTGCCAATATTGGTAACATGTGTTTTAGCGATGAAACAAATTATTGTGTATGTAAGCATTTTACATAAAATATTAAGTGTTGTATTTTACTATAATCCATACAGTAAAAAAGCTTTACTGAATTTGTTTTTTGTTTTTTTTTTCAGTTAAGTTTCCCTTATTTCACAGGATTTTTTCTATATTTCTTTTTATACTTCTCTCTCTTAAACATGCATTCTCATTTTTAGAGATCATTTAATAGAATATTTATAATTCTGGCAACTGGGGTCCTCAAACTGCATTACTAACAGTGTTAGCCTATTTTACGCATTAATTGAATTGTAAAAATGACTTGCATTTTATTGTGTTCTTAAAACTTTTATTTATAACTTGGTTCTTATATGACAATAAACTAAGTTTTAAAGCACCTAATAATCTGTGAGCAGTGACGATAAAGAATGACATTTTTTTATGAACATCATGTTAATTTACTGGAGGCAGTGACCATAGAAAAGTTTTATGAGCATAACGCCAATTTACGGGCAGTGATCCTAGAAAACGAATTATAGCTTTTACGGAAGTAATATCAATTTACGGGCAATAGGCGTAGAGAATAAATTCTAGCTTTTACGGGAGCAATATCAATTTACGGGCAATAGGACTAGAAAATAAATTTTAGCTTTTACGGGAACAATATCAATTTACGGTCAATGGGCGTAGAAAACAAATTCTAGCTTTTACGGGCACATAGTCAATGTACGGGCAGTGGCCGTAGAAAAAGGAATATAATTTTCACGGGCACATTGTCAGAATATTATTTTTACGGGCAGTGACCGGACCATTTTCTGCCGGTCACTGACCGTATTCTAACACCCTCATGGAAATAGAGCAAATTTGTTTGCCCCCAAAAGTTGTCTCACGGGGGCAAGTGTCCGGATTCCCCCCTTCGCTCCCACATCCAGCACTCATCTCTTTAGTTAATATTCAAGGAAATGATCAGTCATTAAAGAATTCCACTGCACTTACATTTTTAAAAGAACACAACTAATGTTTAAGGTCATTGATCAGATACCAAGCAATAGATTACTGAATAGCAAAGTAGCACGAATTCAAACAATTAAGGCAAATTTATTTTGATCTTGAGAAATTAAAATTTTTGAAAATGAAATTTGTGAAGCAACAAACTGAAGTTATGTGAGCCTTTGTTTGTACACTTTTGTTTACTTTTTACAGTATGGATTAGCTTTGAAAGCGTAAATATGAAAATTAATATTTTAAATGTATATGCAGTTTCTGTACTAAGTAATATTGTGCACTACATTTTCCTGCAACCTTTTTATTAGTAAACATTGTTCGTGTGCAATTCTGCTGTAAGCTATTCAATTATTTTGGAAATATCATTGTATTTTAAATTTTCATAGTAGCTAATACTGATTAATAATTAGATTCATCCAAAGCCTAAACCATCATCAGCCTGCAGTCTCAAAATGAACACAAATTTAGTGCATATTTATTATTTCTAAAAGCTTCTTTTATATTTGTGCGGTAGGTATCCACCGATGATATTAGTGCGAAGAAATTGTTCTAAAACGCATTCTAGAAGCTGTACCTATATGTGTGCCACAAAATGTTCAGTGAAGTGTTCAAGAACGTGTCTTTAACGCGATCCTATAAGTGCTTAAAAAGTGCGCTAAAAAGAATGCTGAACTAAATATATGTTCCGAACTGTGTTTCTAGAAGTGTTTTGGAAAATGACTCAAAAAAGTGTTCTAAAAAAGGGAACAAGTGTACGTGTTCAAAAAATGTTTTAAAAATTGTTCTTACAACGGTTCTAATAAATGTTCCGAAATAAGTGTTCTAAAAAAGGGGACAAGTGTCCGTGTGAAAAAAGTGTTCAAAAAGTGTTTGATTATTTGCAGTGTATCCTTTATTAGTCCAGATTAATGAGATTCTACTGTATATGCGGTACTAAAGTACTAAAAAAAAGTGATGGCAAGTAATGTCAGCGTTTTGGCAAAAGTTATTACGTGCATTAAAAATAATTGGCGAATTATTGGAATAAATACATGTTTAACAGTTGTCAATAAGAAATTGGGGGTTTGTAAAATGATTTTCGCTACTTTTAAAACTGGAAGAATATTGTAGTATTTGGTGAACCTTTTCTTCAGAAAAAAACGAACAGAATTTTCTGTCAATATGTACAAGGAATGGAATTCAAAAAGAAATAAATGTCATATGAAATTTTCATTTAGCTTGAAGCAAATAGAAATGAATCGTGTTTATGAACTACTACACACTAAAATACTTTTTCAACAATCTTAAATGCCGATCTGAAATGTGAAATTTCAAGTAGACATTTTGTCAGTAGTTGAAAAAAATTAAAATGATTTAAAATTTAAGACTGAAAATACACTTTTCTCATATTGCTCTAATGGCGCTTGGCGCGGCGGCCATGCAAAATGTAAACAACAAGTTTCGCGGCAGCTCGAGATCACGTGATCCGATTTAACTAATGATCAGAGGCTTGACCCTGTTTGCCAAAGTGGGTTAAGTTAACTCCAAAGAGTTCTGTAATAGAACATCCCTATTATTAACCCCCTAACTCACTAAACTTCTTAACCTGGGTTAACTTGTCACTGCGTACAGGGCTAGCAGGAAGGCTTTCTGGAGCCATTTCGCCTCTCGTCTGCTCGCCTTTATGCAGTCATACGGGTTTTCCCCAACATTAAGCTTCCCTTTGGTTGTTGCTATAGCAGTAGACAGGCGCAGATATTTCGGCAATGGCGTTTCTCGTGATGGTCGGACAGTACAATAAATAAATGAAACAAAAATAAATGAGTTTATTTACAATTTTTAGACAAAAAACAGTCATTGTTGTTTCTGCTTCTTACTGCAAAAAACACATGTTCCTGTTTGTTAAATGACTCGCGGATAATAGAGAGTTTACTGTAGTTTGTCCGCAAAAAAAGAAAAAAAAAATGTAATAAAGCAAGTTTTGGAATAGTATTAGAAAAATTTCTGAGTTGGTTTAAACACTAAAAACCCACCCCTTAGATATGACCCTTAACTGAACCCTCAGTGAGAATTTAGAAAGGAAAGGTTAATCCAGGAGGGATGGCACATACCATTGCATTTTATGGAGAAAAAATTCAAAATACGTAATTTCCAAAAGCTGGAGGGGAGCAATGACAAGCCCCCTGAATACACCCTTAAATAAACAAAATTAATTGATCATAATGCAGGGTGTTCCAAAAAGAATGATCCGTGAAAAATATTGAACAGCAACAATTCATATTAATTTTAAACTATGTAGATAATGAACCACTTTTTTAAAACCAAATTAAAGTGGTTAAAGTGTCCACATTTTCATTTTAAAAAAACTAATGAAGCAAAATAAGGATCCTAAGATGATTTGATTTTTGCCATACTTTTTAATTAGTTTTTTAAAAGTTTTTAATGTACAGATGTATTCAAAAAGTACTTTATTTCAGTGACTTTAATTACAGCACAACTTTTAAAGACAATTACATTGTTGTAGAAAAATATGTATGGAACAATCATATTCAGCAGTAAGTTATCCAAGGCCAAGGTAAACATGCAATATACCGACAGCCTGGTTATGACATCCAGAGACTGCAGTTTCGTCATTGTAATGGACTCATCAGTCTGGAACAGTCAATAACTAAGCTGGAGGCAGATATCATCTCGTTGATGCTTAGAGTGCCAACAGACTGGTAGCTAAATTAAATTTAACACACCAGCGAGAGTCCCCAGAAATGGTGCAGTTTTCAACTCGTCAATTGGAAGCAGAGCATGGGTATAAAGCAGTTTACCACCTTTTAGCCAGGGCTAAGGTCGTTCTACAGGCAACATACGGAAATCATCTCATTGAAGCTGAATGCGTCTCGTATCTGCCTCGAGCTCGGTTCTTGACTATTTCAGACTGATGAGCCCACAACAAGGATGAAATTGCAGTCTCTGGATATCATGACTGGGATGTCAGTATATTGCATGTAGTTCTGCCCTAGCCCAGTCTTAAGGACGGTAACTTTTTGCTTTATACCCAGGCATTGCCTTCGATTGTTTAGTTGAAGCACATCACTGCTGTGAACCCTTGTAATTTGCTCAATTAAATTTAGTTACGGGTTTGTTGGCACTCTTAACTTCAATGAGATGACGTCTGCCTTCAGCTTGGTGATTGACCATTCCAGACTGATGATCCATAACAAGGATGAAATTGCAGTCTCTGGATGTCATACAGTGCATAATTGACAAATGTGTAAAAAAATGTTTTTCTTCAAATCTTACTCATAATCATCATTAACTTTCAAATTGGAAGCAGAAATCAAACAAAATGTTAAGTCCCTGTCTTGAGCGAAAAAAAATGGAAGCGAACAAGTTCAAAGGGTGTAAGAATGCACTAGCCGAGGGCACTCACTTTGGCTCCCCTCCCCCTTCTAACTTAACTATCACTGGTGCTATGAATTCAAAGTCAATTATACAATATTTGCTGTAAACTCCTTTGAGTAGGGCTGCTCTATACACGTTGAACGTACATTTGTTTTTAAATGAAGGTGCACAGGCCCATGGGCCAATAGGTCCATTAGCCCCTAGTAGGGAACATTTTAATATAATTAAGATTTTGGGGCAATCTGCAAATTGTTATCAATTATCAGTTCATTCAGGCAAGATTAACAAGGCCAAAAAAATTTTTTTTAGAGCTCTGAATATATTATTATCATTAGCATGCAAATGAACTCACACCTATTAGACTATAATGATTTAGTACAGTTAAGGAGCGACACAAGCTCGGAGCGTGAAACAATCGAAATGGAACAGCTTACAGTTCCCGGGGCCAATGACTATTGATTGCGAGTAGTTGGTGGTAGCCAAACGTGTCATTTCAATTTTTTCCAGGAAAGGGGGGGGGAGTGTGCATAGGTTGTATAATTACCGTATTACCCCGCATTATCCGGCATGCAGGAAAAAAGCAAGGTTGACCAGCATGCCAGGAAATTTGAATTTCCCGGCATGCCGGATAATTCGAAGTTTATTTTGCAACAAAACAAAAGTAAATTTCCCCATTCAATTCCAATCAGAAAGCAAACCACTGCAAAGAAAAAAAAAATACCGAAAGTAACCTTCTTTCAAAAAAAAAAAAAAAGTGTTATGCTTATAATATGTGCTTGTTATTTATGGTAGGTTATTATTAATCCATTTAATTATTTGTCAGTAAAGTAATCAATTCAGAAACAATCATTGTTACTGCAATTTGTTCAAATTTTTTTAAATACATTTTTTTAGGTTCCTTTTAGAAAAGTAAGTTTAATTTTTATTTATTGAATAGGCATGGTAAGTTCTTTTGCACTGATTTAGGGGCGTCACTTGCTGCTTAAATGTTTGCTTACTTAGTTTACATTTCATTTTAATAAAATTATTTGTTATTAAACACTATTTTTCTTGTTAAATAACATGACATTTTTCGTAAATATATTTACTTCATCATTCATTGGCAGGGCCGACGACAAGGGGGACGAAGGAGGCAAATGCATAGGGGCCCGGACTCACAGAGACTGACGATATTAAAAACATTCCTGTGCTTAAAATGTACCCTCGTTGTTAAAAATTTAAATGACAAATAAGGTCAAATGAGGCTTTAGAGCTGCTCTTTTTATTATCGTGACATGTGCTTAATGGGCAGGGAATTATTAGTTTAGGTTCATTCTAAAAACTGAGCATGGTGGTGTGGCTGTGAATAATTTCCAAGTACCGTGGTACTTGCCTGGACACTGGTTGCTCAAATTCTCACGAGTCCCACAGAGCACAGGAGCAGTGACTCAATATCTTCCCACCCATCCCTTCCCCTTTTTATTTTATTTTTTATAAATTTAAAAACTGAGACAGATGAAGGTGAAATTACAAATTAAATAAAAAGGATTATATTCTTTCCTGAGATAAAATGTATTTCTTAGATCATTAAATGGTAGTATTTTTTACAGATTTTCTCACCACATTTTTATCTTGATCGTTAAAAAACTTGATGAACTAACCAAAATCTTCAACATTGTTCAACCATTGTTCATTGAGAAAACCAATAAATTAAAACATCAACAACATAATAAGAGAAGCACACTCGGATCGTATTTCAGTTACCATTCTCAAGAATATAAAAAAAAATCAACAGTCAAAGAAACTCATTTTGAAACAGCATGTATTATCTATCATGTTAAAATCTGTTCTGCGTCTCTTTCAATGTGAGTTTATTGCGAATGTTTACAGCAAGTAGAATTTTCCAAACAGAACAACAATACAGACGTAAATTAAGATTCAGAAGAAACCCCACGAAAATGGAAATATTTCACAACACAAAAAAAAAAAAAACAGTAAATCGTGAAATTAAAACGAACTAAAACTTAAACAGCAATATTTCGCATTGCAATTTCTACCTCACAATTTAAAGGGACGGTTCTGTTTACATTTTATTCGGGGTTGCTTTAATGTATCCAGGTTTTTATGTTGTTTAATATAACGCGCTCGTTTTTATTTCTCGTTTCGCCAACGAACTGTAATTGACGAATAAATAAATTTGTGCTGAAGATTCAAAAAATCAATAATCCAACGTCATAAAGCATGCAATTTCTGCAATCAATAATCCAACGTCATAAAGTCTGCAATTTCTGCAATTTTTGTGCTTTATGACGTTGGATTATTGAGTTTTTGAGTACTGTAATTGGTTTTGTTCGACGATCCTAACCGGTCGACCATTGAATAACCGGTTGCTAACCGTTGCGTTCTATCATCTACCGGTTACCGTATTAATCTGTTGATTAGTTGATTGAAGCACGTGATCATTAGATGTCACATTATCTGTTAACCGGTTGAGCTCGTCGAACGCAAGCATTGAGAGCGTTTCAAAATTCGCCGCCGGGAACATTGGGCGCCGAGCATTTTGGGCCCCGGGAATATTTGGCACAATATGCTCGGCGCGCAAAAATAATCTTCACAAAAAGGGGAGGAAGTGTTATACAACTCTGTCTTTTTTATGGGGATGCTACTCACTAAGCTTCAAGATAATGATCTGAGAGTACAGTGAAAACGTATTATATGTATGTTACAAAGTCATATACACATAGCAGTAATAAAGAACCTGGAGTAGTTTAAAAGAACAAAAAAAAAAATAGTTAACATTTTCATTTCTTCTTCAAAACTAGAATTTCAAAAGTAAATACAAACTTTTTTTGGTATGACTTTTTTTTTTAATAGAAAACTAATTATTTTTTTTGGGGGGGGGGATTACAAACAAGGATATTTTCCAGTTCAACAAATTATGAATTGATTTTAATAATAGAAACAAATTAACTTCCATCCTTCTGGAGCTAAAACGTAAGCAAACATTAAATGAAAAGAGGCATGTTTTATTTTCAGGAAGATTATTGTAGATTTTTCAATAAGAAAAGAAATGTACACATTTAAAAGTTTTTCAAAAACTAATTTTTAACTTTTAATGTTGACGATATGAAAAAGCCGACACTGAGAAGTATAATTTGGGGAAATTTTAAAGAAATATAAATAAAGTTATCTTACCAGCAGCCAACAAAAAAAATAACATTTTTAAAAAAGTTCTAAAACATAATCAAAAACAATACGAGAAAAGGATGGTAGAAAAGCCTAAACTAAAAGCATCATATTTTAAAAATCATGTTAGGAAAGCAACTGATATGGAAGGTAACTGGAAAAAAATGCAGCTGGTGGTAGTAAATTACTGCTAGAATAGCAGCAAGTGGTGCTAGTATTGCTGCTAGGTTAGCAACTTGTTCTAGTAACACAAACTAGAATTTGTATGCTAGCTAGCATTAAAAGTGGGCCAAAACAGTGCATGGCATGCTAGCACGTCTGCTAGAACTAGCAAAAAACTAAAGCAACACATGGTAGAAATCTTGCTAGAAAAGCTTAAAAAAAGATCAATGGATGGTTGCTAGCAAAGAAAGAAAAGCATCTGGTGGTAGTACACTTATGCTAGAATAGCAGCAAGTGGTGCTAGTAATTGCTGCTAGGCTAGCAACTTATTCTAGTAACAAACTAGAATTTGTATGCTAGCTAGCATTAAAAGTGGGCCAAAGCAGTGCATGGCATGCTAGCACGTCTGCTAGAACTAGCAAAAAACTAAAGCAACACATGGTAGAAATCTTGCTAGAAAAGCTTTAAAAAGATCAATGGATGGTTGCTAGCAAAGAAAGAATAGCATCTGGTGGTAGTACATTTCTGCTGGAATAGCAGCAAGTGGTGCTAGTAATTAATGCTAGGCTAGCAACTTATTCTAGTAACACAAACTAGAATTTGTATGCTAGTTAGCATTAAAAGTGGGCCAAAACAGTGCATGGCATGCCAGCACTTCTGCTAGAACTAGCAAAAAATTAAAGCAACACATGGTAGAAATCTTGCTAGAAAAGCTAAAAAAAAGAGCACTGGATGGTTGCTAGCAAAGAAAACTTAGCACCCGGTGGTAGTAAATTACTGCTAGAATAACAGCATGTAGTGATAGTAATTGCTGCTAGGCTAGCAACTTATTCAAGCAACACAAGCTAGAAACTGTATGCTAGCTAGCATTAAAAGTGGGCCAAAACAGTGCATGGCATGCTAGCAAGTCTGCTAGAACTAGCAAAAAATTAAAGCAACATGTGGTAGAAATCTTGCTAGAAAAGCTTTAAAAAAAGCAATGAATGGTATCTAGCAATGAAAAAATAGCATCTGGTGCTAGTCAATTACTGCTAGAATAGCAGCAAGTGGTGCTAGTCAATTACTGCTAGAATAGCAGCAAGTGGTGCTAGTAATTGCTGCTAGGCTAGTAACTTATTCAAGCAACACAAGCTAGAAATTTTATGCTAGCTAGCATAAAAATTGGGCCAAAACAGTGCATGGCTAGCTAGAATAAAAAGTGGGCCAAAACAGTGCATGTCATGCTAGCAAGTCCTTTGCTAGCTAGCATAAAAAGTGGGCCAAAACAGTGCATGGCATGCTAGCAAGTCCTATGCTAGCTGGCATAAAAAGTGGGCCAAAACAGTGCATGGCATGCTAGCAAGTTCTTTGCTAGCTAGCATAAAAAGTGGGCCAAAACAGTGCATGGCATGCTAGCAACTCTGCTAGAACTAGCAAAAATTCATGCTAGTTTATGCTGTTTTACTTGCTGGGAATAAGCATGTGACGCTATGCTAGCAAAGAAATTCTAGCATGAATTTTGACCTGGGCAGTAACTTTGCGCGCCGAGCATATTGGGCCCCGGGAATATTTGGCACAATATGCTCGGTGCGCAAAGTTCCCGCCCAGGTCAAAATTCATGCTAGAATTTCTTTGCTAGCATGCCATGCACTGTTTTGGCCCACTTTTTATGCTAGCTAGCAAAGGACTTGCTAGCATGCCATGCACTGTTTTGGCCCACTTTTTATGCTAGCTAGCAAAGGACTTGCTAGCATGCCATGCACTGTTTTAGCCCACTTTTTATGCTAGCTAGCCATGCACTGTTTTGGCCCAATTTTTATGCTAGCTAGCATAAAATTTCTAGCTTGTGTTGCTTGAATAAGTTGCTAGCCTAGCAGCAATTACTAGCACCACTTGCTGCTATTCTAGCAATAACTGACTAGCACCACTTGCTGCTATTCTAGCAGTAATTGACTAGCACCAGATGCTATTTTTTCATTGCTAGATACCATTCATTGCTTTTTTTAAAGCTTTTCTAGCAAGATTTCTACCACATGTTGCTTTAATTTTTTGCTAGTTCTAGCAGACTTGCTAGCATGCCATGCACTGTTTTGGCCCACTTTTAATGCTAGCTAGCATACAGTTTCTAGCTTGTGTTGCTTGAATAAGTTGCTAGCCTAGCAGCAATTACTATCACTACTTGCTGTTATTCTAGCAGTAATTTACTACCACCGGGTGCTAAGTTTTCTTTGCTAGCAACCATCCAGTGCTCTTTTTTTAGCTTTTCTAGCAAGATTTCTACCATGTGTTGCTTTAATTTTTTGCTAGTTCTAGCAGAAGTGCTGGCATGCCATGCACTGTTTTGGCCCACTTTTAATGCTAGCTAGCATACAAATTCTAGTTTGTGTTACTAGAATAAGTTGCTAGCCTAGCATTAATTACTAGCACCACTTGCTGCTATTCCAGCAGAAATGTACTACCACCAGATGCTATTCTTTCTTTGCTAGCAACCATCCATTGATCTTTTTAAAGCTTTTCTAGCAAGATTTCTACCATGTGTTGCTTTAGTTTTTTGCTAGTTCTAGCAGACGTGCTAGCATGCCATGCACTGTTTTGGCCCACTTTTAATGCTAGCTAGCATACAAATTCTAGTTTGTGTTACTAGAACAAGTTGCTAACCTAGCAGCAATACTAGCACCACTTGCTGCTATTCTAGCAGTAATTTACTACCACCAGCTGCATTTTTTTCCAGTTACCTTCCATATCAGTTGCTTTCCTAACATGATTTTTAAAATCTGATGCTTTTAGTTTAGGCTTTTCTACCATCCTTTTCTCGTATTGTTTTTGATTATGTTTTAGAACTTTTTTAAAAATGTTATTTTTTTTGTTGGCTGCTGGTAAGATAACTTTATTTATATTTCTTTAAAATTTCCCCAAATTATACTTCTCAGTGTCGGCTTTTTCATATCGTCAACATTAAAAGTTAAAAATTAGTTTTTGAAAAACTTTTAAATGTGTACATTTCTTTTCTTATTGAAAAATCTACAATAATCTTCCTGAAAATAAAACATGCCTCTTTTCATTTAATGTTTGCTTACGTTTTTAGCTCCAGAAGGATGGAAGTTAATTTGTTTCTATTATTAATCAATTCATAATTTGTTGAACTGGAAAATACCCTTGTTTGAAATTCCCCCCCTCCCAAAATTAATTAGTTTTCTATTAAAAAAAAAGTCATACCAAAAAAAGTTTGTATTTACTTTTGAAATTCTAGTTTTGAAGAAGAAATGAAAATGTTAACTATTTTTTTTTTTTGTTCTTTTAAACTACTCCAGATTCTTTATTACTGCTATGTGTATATGATTTTGTAACATACATATAATACGTTTTCACTGTACTCTCAGATCATTATCTTGAAGCTTAGTGAGTAGCATCCCCATAAAAAAGACAGAGTTGTATAACACTTCCTCCCCTTTTTGTGAAGATTATTTTTATGTATGAAACATTTTTCTTGTATATTCATTAAAATATCAATAATGAAACTAATAATGCTGCATTACAGCAATTAAAAATATATTTTAAAAATAATAAAAAGGTTCTTGTAAAAAGTAATTAACGTTTGAATAGTAACTGTTAACAAATTTTTTAAATTTCAACCTACATGTATTCTTTTATTATATTGGAGCTTAATAAATAACTTATAAATTCTTATCACAAACACTAAGTTATCAAATCCATCCTCTATTTCAGGATTTCACAATGCACATTTAATGTAAATCATTTAGTAATAATTTGCATTGTTTAGTGTTTCTTTTGTTCTAAGATAACCTGTAGAAATTGTACCTCACAAAAATGTTGCATTAAGCCTGAAAAAAATCGTTTAACAACATATCAGTATCTACTTATCAGTAAATCAATAAAGTTAGTGTCGGTCTTGTTATACACATATGGTATTTTATTCAGCAAGTTGAACTCAATCTAAAAAAAAAAAAAAATGACTAAAACATATACACACCAATTTATAAGAAGAAACATTTATTTCTGAAACAAGTAATACAGAAAATATATATTACAACAGGAAAAAGAAAACTCATAATCATGAAGAGCCAGAAGTTACACCACCTAACTTTTCTGCACCCTTTTGCCAATCCTAGATAGATAAAAGAAACATATGAAAACAAATAATTAATTCAAATGCCTTGAAGTATAATTATAAAGGGATGAGTGGATGGGGAGGGGATGAAACAACTTAATTTTCTGAAAGCTTATTTCCTTTCAGCCCCCCCCCCCCCCCAAAAGAACATGTTTTGTACCTAACAACATTTGGCTATCTTTAACAGAAATAAATTTGTGAAATTGCATTAAATATCTCAAAAAAGTATTTGTTGCAGCCCTTATATCATTTTACAATTAGAAAAATCATGACGCTTATTGTTTACTGCATGTACAAGCAATGTACTTCCATGCTTCATAAATTTTGGGGAAAAAAATTGCGATGAAGTGTTCTCTGTTTCATTAACACGGTTACTCAAGTCCGGGGGGGGGAGGGATATTCCAAGTGTTTTCCCTATATGAATATGCAGTTTTAAAATAAAAGAACACTAATATTAACATTTATTTGCTGATAGCTTCATTACAGGGGGGGGGGGAAACAATTAAGAATAAGTAAAGAAAAATTTATCATATTTGAAATAGCAGCATGGTAACTGACATTTAGGCTGAGCTTTTTATTTAAAAAAAAAAAAAAAACTTTTAACCATGTACTGCTTACATCTTAAAAGGAAAAAGTTAAACTGAACAGAATAGGCAACTTATCTTAATCTCTTCGAATTAATTTTGCACAATTCAAGCTATATGTCAATAAAAACATAATGTAACCTATTGTTCTTATGATAGACATTTTAATATTTACTTAGGTATAAAAAAATGTAATTAATTTTTTATTTCATTTTCATTATTTATTTATTTTGTAGTTAATATATTTAGACATTGCGTTTAGCAACTTTAATTTCTAAAATTGGGAATTTCTATTGGAATAGTAAAATTTCCAATTTTAATGGAAATTTTTAAAGTTCCCTGAATTTTCCCTGTTTAAATTTTAACTTATATGAGTACAAAATTTAAATAGGAAGCCAAATATTTCAGTATTTTGTTAAAATTATAAACCATCTAATGTTGTCTAAAACCTTCGAAACCGAGATTTCTATCGCATCAGCTGCTGCATTGAGAATGGAGATAAGATGCTTTTTGTGGTAAATTGTAAGATTAATTTAATATGATAATTATTCCAAATTTCCCCTAATCAAAAGGCAAATAAGTATTCTAAGATGGCACTTTATATCACCACAAAGAATTTTTTAGTACAATAATTCAGTACACTTGGCTCGTTATATTATTGAACTGATATAACAGTAAAATTGAACTACCATGATGTTGAGAGTTGAACTCAAATGCGAAATATAAGAAAACCAGGATTTTGTTCAAATTAGCGGTTATTCGTAAGAACCGTGAATGAGTGATAACTGTGAAAAATAAAGAAATGCTTTTAAAAAATATTACTACTAATACCTATTGTAATCTAATTAGTCGTACATTCAGAAAGTTGTACATACATTTGAAAAAGGAAGGTGATAATGGATAATCGCTGAATAAGTTGCAATTTATATAATTCGAAGATTTATCTTTGAGTAAATTGAAATGCCCACAGGTAAACAAATGGACGGGTCTTTAATTTTTTTCTCAATATACAATGATGCTTCTACTACCTAACAAAATGGTGTATTATTTCTTAAAAAGGAAATTACAGTATTTAATCATGAACACTTTAAGTAAAGAAGTCAAATTTTTGTTCATCTGAGCCAAGACTTTCAATCAGTGGTGTTTCCATAGGGTATACTCCATATGCCCTCAAGCTTCAAAAAATTTTCAAATCATGCATATGATCGCATACACATACTGTGTATAGTGGATTACCGGGAGTTGAACCTCAGAAAAATTGATGGTAATATCACTGCTTTCAATTCAATGTATGTATTATAATGAAATTTTTAATTTAAATAGCTAAACTTAACCTTATTAAACAGGTTCAACTGTATTTGACATGCTGACTCTTGAGAGACACATTGTTTTAGTTTAAAATACACTGATTAAGACAAATAGCATCAAATTCAAATATTGCTAAAGAAAAAAAAAGATAACAGCACTTCACTGACGTGTGCAGGAAACTAATATGAATAAGAAAATAATAATCAAATGACTGGGAATACGATTCAAAGGTAACAAACTAAAAAACACAAGGAAATAAAGAATTAAAAAATAAAAAAGATGTATTCAATTTTTACAATCTACACAACTATAATTAAGATAAAATCTACTGAAATACAAAATTCCACTCTAATTTGTATAGCAGATAAACTTTAATAGATTGTTATAATATCGAGAGTAATCGAGCAAATCAGATTGTAAAACTTCAACACGAAATATTGTATCACAAAAAATATAATTGCACTGAATACCATATTCTGCAGAATAAATACCAAATATTTGTTTAAATTTTATTTGCTTCCATTTTACAGCAATTCAAAATTGAAAATATTAATCCATTTTGGATAATGTAAATTAATCTACAATAAATATAATTATTACTAATCATTTCAAAAGAAAAAATAAATTAATACTGTAAATGGCTAATTTGGTTTATGTTTATCTGCATCCGCATAAATGGATAATTACTTTCTTTCCTGATATACGATTTGGTAACTGTTAATCACGACAATATGTTATGTCATGCTGTTTCCTTACAAATACAAATCCAAGTTGCTTAAAATATCATTAAATTACATTTCTTTCAAGTAATTTTCTGATCTGTCAATCTTTTTGGTAACTGATAAAGTGTTCTTCAGGGTTGGGTTTTGGATAGACAGGTGGTTTTAAGTCTAACTGCCAACCACGTGTTTTCCTTTCTTTTTCTTAGCTGTGTATTTTATGTAAAAAGTTCAGCAATAAATTGATTTTGCATATTTATAACTACAGGGGCATTCCAAGGTATTTTTGACATTTATGTAGAGTCCGTAACATGACCTTTTTTACCATAACTTTTTAATTTACTGTTTGATTAGCATCTTATTTTATTTTGATCTTTTCCTACCAACACACCAGCTCAAATTAAAATAATTTGCAAATCAAACTGTAAATTAAAAAGTTATGGCAAAAAAGGTCACGTTAAGGACTCTACATAAATGTCAAAAATACCTTGGAATGCCCCTACAACTTAACATTATGATTTTTTTTCTGGCTAGTGTGCAATAGTTTTTAAAGCAGTTAGTAAGGCTAATGTAATGTGTCATAAGATTTTAAAATTTAACATACATACGTTTTCTTTTTACATTAAATTTACTTTGAGTGTGATAAAATTAATAAGTAAAAATGTTGTATTGTGACTTTTTCGATAGTAACTTCCATGTATAAAAAACATGTTCGTTTACGAATTGTCGAATATTTAAATGTTTGTTGTTTGGTTGCAAAATATTGAATTGTGTTGGAACCGAATATTCGGTTAGTAGGGTCAGGTGGGGTAAAATGGGTAAACCCATGGCCTGCTTTTGGATTTTGACTTAAATATTTTTGTCAAAATATTTTGTTTCTAATTTTTTTTTGTGTTATGTATACATTACATATGTTATGAGTAGAATTAAATGATTGTCATACATAATTTGATAAAATTTATTTTTGAGAGAAGTGTCTATGACTATATGTTTTCTATACCCATTTTACCCCACG
Organism: Uloborus diversus; assembly: GCF_026930045.1. Classification (NCBI taxonomy): domain Eukaryota; kingdom Metazoa; phylum Arthropoda; class Arachnida; order Araneae; family Uloboridae; genus Uloborus; species Uloborus diversus. Next base: position 118,756,167 of record NC_072733.1, read on the forward strand.
CAGGTGAAAATGGGTAGCCTGTGGGGGTAAAATGGGTATTGAAGTCTAAGAAGCGATAAAAACGCATACTATTTGTTCATTGCAATGTGATAATATAGACTTAAGAGTCAGTTAACAAAATTTAACTATTTAATTTTAGAAAAATAGTGCTAACAGTAAATTTGACTAAATATTAATAAGGTTTCTTTCAATGCATGATATCCATACTTGTCATTCTTAAAAAAAGTAATGGCCTCTATAGTTATATTCTGGCTCATTAAATTTTTTTATTATTTGATGTTTTTCAATGAAATCCATGTTGTCTATATCAGGAAAAATAAAAAAATCCCCCATCTCGGATTTCTAAAAAATATTTCATCTGATAATATTTCCCTCAACTAGGGCCAGATTTAGGGGAGGGCAGGCGGGGCTACCGCCCCGGGGTCCCCACAATAAAGGTTTTACAAAACATCCTAACTTTCAAGGGCCAAAAATATCAGATATATACATACATATAAAAATATAAGGATATATATCAAAGTATCAGATATTTTCGAAACTATGATGATCTTTTCAAACCCTGATTAGGGGCTTCCACTGCTTCGTTGTCCCCACACTTCCAAATCTGGTCCTGCCCTCAACAGCCATATATTTGCCAATAAATTCTTTCTTGCTTGTTTCCTCTACGCGTAATATTTATACCCAGGCACCTGTGGTTAAACTTTGCTTCATAAGCATATTTTTAGCAGTTTCTACTCCAGATACTTCCTCTGAATGGAATCTTTCTTTTCCCACTATTTTTATTTTCTTGTTTTTTAATTCATTATTTTTTTCAATTTCAACTCTTAGCCTTTCTATAACATCTTTGTCAATATTTCCTGTATTTGCTAGCATACATTTAAGTTGTTTTAAATAACTCATGCAGGTAGTTGTCAAATGAAATCTGAAGCTCTTGTTGAAATTACAGACAATATTGCACTTTTCAAATCTTTATAAGGTGACAAAATGGTGCTTTGTGACGTATATTTTTTGGATTGAAACGAGGATGAGTTCTGAGAATTTAAAAGTACATTAGAGAAATTGGTAGCATCTGATTGCAATCAAATACAAATGTGAAGACCAGCAACAGGCTGGGCCCAGCATATTCTGAAGAAATTGTTATTTTGTGCGCAAGTGCACACAAGCTCTAGAATAAGTGTACCGCTGGGTTCTTATTATTTGTTATGAAGGAGCGAAGTTTATTTCATAAAGTCATGGCAATGCATACTTTTCCGTTTAAATCATTTTAAATTAACCACAATGAATTAATATTCATTTCAAGGAAAATATACTGAATCTTTCAAAACAACTTGCTGGAATGATAAGCCTAACCATATACCCATTTTCAAAAGATGAGATTAAAAATAGTAATTTTTTTGAGCAATCACGATTACTTATTGTTCTCACTTGACTGTTTTGAATTCCTATCATTTTATTCCCCCCCCCCCGCCACCCTCCGCACCATCACCGTCGACCGGCTCCTCACGATGCTGCTCCTATAGGGAAAGCCATCTCTAGGTTGCATCCATGTCCTGCACACACGCGCATACATACACAACTGCACACACGCGCACATACACCTACACACTTATACCAGCACAGACACAAACACACATGTCTACACACACATACCCCTACACCACATGCCTACACACAAACACACACGCCTACATACACACTCGTGATTGCGAAAAACATAATTTGAATTTATGATGTCAAAATTCAAATTAATTTTTTTCTATTTTTTAATATTTCTTTTTTTTCTTCCCTGTAAGTTGAAGCATCAACAAAAATGTCCAATTAAAGATATGACAGTAATAAAAATTTCTAAAAAATCAGGACCTGGAGATAGAAGTTTAAGTAGACAACAGGCGGCTTGAATTTATCTACTTCAATTTAAAGTGTTACCTCTCACTAAAAAATAATCTATTGATAAAATATATTTTGTGAAATAGAATTCAGAACAGTCAAGTATAATGTCCAACTCAAAAAAAGGCAAATTTAATTCAAAATAATTTGTTTTTAAAACCATACATTTTGACTACCCATTTTACCCCACCTGACCCTATGCCAAGTATGCAGTGTACCAAATATCAACCAAATATTCGGTGCATCTCTAACATTAATTATGTGTTTGGTCTGAGGAGGTGCAGTCACTCTTTTTAAATATCTTCTCCCCCTTCAACTGAACAATTCTTTCTTGTATTAAAGTTTACATACAGAATTTTAAACTGACCTGAGAGAAATTTGTTTACTTGTCTCATCTCGTGCTGTGCAGCATCTGTGGTCACTCGAGCCATTCACATAAAACAAGGAAAGTGAAATAAATTAATTGATAATAAATGTTATTCTGATATTTTACAAGGCAAAATAAGTAATTATGACATGGATACCAAGACTAAAATTTGTTATAAAATTGTTAAAAATCGAGTCAAAAATGTTTAAAATAACAGTCCCCAAGAACTGATTATCTACTATGAGTGTTTGTTATAACTCTGGTTATTATATATATATTCATATTTTACTGAATAAAAATGATTGTAACAAGAGATAATTTTAAGGAAGTAGAACTATTTTGACATTCTTATAAATTAAAACCTAAAATAAATTAAAACAAAAAACAATTTTATTATTATTATTTTTTTTTTTTTTTTTGTTTCTCAGAGGTTAGACTATAGATCATAATAAACAGAAATAAACTAGTAGATAAACACTTGTAACCAGGGTTGGCAAGGTTTTGGACACTATGGTAAAAACCCTGGTTTTTACCATCCTGTCCAAAACCCTAGTGTCCGAAAGTGTCTAAAACTATATTTCATATTAAACATTTATTCAATGTGAACATTCAACTTATTTATGCAGTTGATTTTAATCTACTTAAATACACAGAAGTAGAATTCTAGACTAAAATCTCAATTTGCATGCATGAGTTTATTTTAATTAATTAATTAATTAATTTTTTTTTGACAATAGTAACCAAATTTCGATTTTGCTTATGCATGTGTGCAAATGAAAGCAGGGTTGGCAAGGTTTTTACTGTCCTATTCAAAACCCTTGTATGTATCCAAAACTACATTTTGAGGAACTATATTTTGTGAGAAAATATCAAAAACTGAAAATATGTCAAAGTTATATACATATTTTTTTGACTATTTAATATATTTATTCAATGTGAAAATTCAAGTATAAATATATATGTAACTTATTTAAACAGCTGATTTTAATCTACAAGTTGCGTAGAAATTAAAATTCTTCATTCGCAACTCCAAAAAACTATAGAGGGCGCTGCAGCCACTGGCTAATGGCGGATGAAAAAGGTAAAACAAACAAATGCCGTAACTTATAACTTGCTTTGACGCTTTGTGAATGACAAAAAATTTTCATCGTGTTTGTGGGAAGTTTTCTCTTCTATTCTTCTGAAATTACATTCCACCACAAACTGCCTGAAGCCTGTAATTTACCCTAAAGAAAACACGTGGAATGGAGTGTTTTACCTTTTCGGAAGTATTGTTAATCACCGCAAGGTAGCGTATTCGAGCTTCCGAGTTGCGAATTAAAAATTTCAGTTTGTATCCATGAGTTTTTTTCTTCCATAAACCACTTAAACACAATAAATTACAATTTTTTTGTAGTTACTGAATGTATTATATTAAAAATATGAAGAAAAAAAAATGGCACAAGTTTTAAAATACAAGTGTTTCATCATCAATTTCCCCTTTTTATCTATGATTTAAAAAATAATTTTTGTTAAAACATTACGTAAAACTTATTTTTACAAACCATTAAAAAAATTTAACATTTTTTTTTGCACCTAAATATTGCAAGTTTAATAACATTCCTGTTAACTGTAAATGGAAATGAAATTAGTTGTCTTGGTAGTGTTTTGAATTTCCTTTTATAACTCTGCCAACTGTTAAGTAAGGAAGTTTTTATGCATTAAAGTTATTGGCAATCTTCTAAAGATATTTTTTAACATTTGCAAAAAATATTATCGAATACTCATTAATTAAACTTTATTAATAACTATATTCATGCATATTACGAATATTGCAGTGAATAGCAATGGATTAGATTACACTCCTTTAGCTTTAGCTAGGCTTGCCAGATGTCCCATTCTGACCGGGACAGTCCTGGTTTTCAGACGAAATCCCGGTGTCCTGGCCGGTTTACTTAATGTCCCGGAAAAAGATAAATTTGATTACAAATGACCAAAAAGGTCTAAAAATAATAAATTGTGAAGGATTATTCAGGACAATTACGTTATCATTTGTAACATTAGATTTTAAAATTTATACTGGATTAACTATGGAGAATTTTTACAAGATGAAGGATTATTTAGGATAATTACTTTATCATTTGTAATATTAATTTTTAAAATTAATACTGGATTAACTGGTGAGAATTTTTACAACATGATAAATTCTACCCCCCCCCCCCCACACAAAAAATTCTTATAAAATGAAAAGTATATTTAAATATTGATCACCTTTTTATTCATCATTCAAAGTGTTTTTTCTATTTAAAAATCTTTTTTTTTCCATCTAAGAAGTGAAATGTGCAAATTTTATGTACATATGTCATTTTTTATTACCCCTGTTTTAGGTTCACATTTAGTAATCATTTATTCATAGCATTGAGATTAAATTGCCCTATAAAACATTCGAAAAATCAGCTACAGGTGTACACCCTTTTGAATACTAGCGACGCTGGTAGGGGGGGGGGGAGACATTCCGGTGTCACGGTTGAACATTTTAGAAATCTGGCAAGCCTAGCTTTAGCATAGTTTTAGACAGTTTAAGGACAGTCCAAAACCCAACCCTAGTTGTAACATTCAAGCAATTCAAAAATTTAACTTGAGTTAATGAAGTTGTTGACATAGAAAATATTAAAATCAGAAGAAGATTATTAAAATAAGTCAAAACCACATAGAAGTGCAACTGGCACCTAAGATGAACTTTTTTTATTCTTGTAGTAGTTAATTTAAAATTCATAATATTATTACGGCAGTTGTGAAAAAACAAAGCCAAACAAAAATTTATATATGTTTACAATATCACATGTGTATTATTGTATCCTTTAGATGTTATAATTATACCTAGTTTTGCTAGGTTCTAAAATTAATGTGACCAGATTTTTCAAGCTAAAAATCAGGACACATGACGGCGGGGGGGGGGGGAGGGGAGGTAGGGTAGTTTTTTTTTTTTCCACAGGCTTAATATTTTACGTAACAGAAAAATGCCAAGAAATAACTCAAATGTACCAATAAAGAACTCAATAAAGTTAAAAATAATTTAATAGTATTGATGTAAAGAATGTTGCATCACACAACAAATTCATTAATCAAAATTATTATTTTCAGTTGTACTTTCTGTTAGAAGCAATTTTAAGAAGCAAATTCTTGTTTACTGACAGCAAAAAATCGAAAAAGCGTTTAAAAAATCTAGATTGTATGTTATATTTCTTGTGTGACGGAATTTAAATAAAAACTGCGGGACTTTTTCGACAAAGCGTGACAATTTGGCGGGACATTCCCGCAGCGGGACAGTAAGACAAAAAGCGGGACGTCTGGTCACATTATCTAAAATGTTCAACTATTCACTGGAATGATCCCCTCCCCAATGTAACAAGCATCAAAGCATCAATAAGGTATACATTACTGGCTCGTTTTTAGGGTTTTTTAGATGGTATCATTCGCTCTTTCTCATGCTATGAATAAATGGTTACGAATTATGGATCGTAATCCAGGGTAATAATAAATGACACAAGCAGATAAAGTTAAACTTTTTATATCCTACATGTTTATATCGAAAAGTTACTTTCGTAAAAAGAAACACTTGGAATGAGGAATAAAAATTAGAACATATCGTTGCAGTACGCACAGAAAAATTAAATTAAATAGCGCACGATATAAGACTAAATTAAAAAAACAAAACACATCGCACATTTATGGAATATTCCCCCATCATGTTAATTGGCCGTGTGAAAAATCACACACACATTAGTTAACTAACTAACGTAATGAAGAGATTTTTGAAAGAATTATGATAGAGATTCCTTTACTATTTCTTCAACAAAAGTTAAACATCAGCAATAACTGTAAGTAAAATAAATTATAAAACTTACCTCCTAAATAACGTAATTCCACAGGTACAGCGACCACGTGCTTGGATTCGACCCAACAATGTGCGCCAGTGAAAGAAGAAAGTTACAGTTAATCAGTGAGACGGGAAAACCGAAATGTCTCAAGTTTTTTTTTTTTTTCCTTCAACATCCACGTGCAAACTTAAGGAAGTGTCTGCTACTCCTCGATTTTTCTAGCAACCTTTGTAGTAACTTGGCGTGGTTTCAAACGTCCTCGATATTTGGCGATCACGTTCGCGTTGTTTATTCCAGCGAGCAACAACTGCGCCTCGTGTTTTTCAGGAATGACTATTAAAGTAAGGGCGAAGTTTTCTTCATTTGAAAGCTTACAGGGCTCCGCTTATTAAATTGTAACTGATAGTTGTGTTTTTTGAGAGGAATGTAAATAGGATAGGAGTGCAACCGCACTTCGTCGCTTCTTTTTCTTTTCGGTTTTTGTCCGCTTGTTCTTTTGTTAGTTAACACTCTGGACTTTGGAATGCATCCGAGCTAGGCCTAACTCGGAAATTTTGTCTAGTGATTGGCTGCCGAGCGAGGTGGTCCCGTTGTTTGTCCGCCTATTGTATATAAGATTCTACTCGGCCTTGGTCTTTCTCTCCTATAGGCTTCGTAGTTCTCGGATACAGGACTGTTTTTCACGAATGAATTTTCTACTTGCTCTGGGGAGCAAGCAAGTTCCCTTTCGGTGGTGAGTTTGCCACTTCATGTTTTCGTTTCCTAGGTAAGGTGCCTTTTGCTTTTTCTTGCTTTCTCCTATTTATGCATGCTCTCCCATCCTCATGGAGCCCCACAAGTACACTAAAGAAATACCAAATGCGGACATTGTAAAAACAGCATTTGAAAATGGCGTCACCTCGTTCCCCATATTTTTATCGGGTATCGACACAGAAAAAATTCCTCGTAACAAACCAAAGCTTATCAAGGCTGAATTAATGGCTAAAATCAAACGCTCCAATGAGATAACTAGCATCAACTTCACCAGAACTGACAGCCTTTTGATTATCACTGATAGCTTTGAATGTGCTAAAGAAATCACATCAATAACGACCATACTTAATATAAAAGTCCAAGCCCATCTAATCATTGAAAACTACCCCTCACGCTTCCTCCTTAGGGACATCAATAACGACATAGGACTAAAACCGACCTGACATCTGAACTGGGACTAGAAAATGAAATTATCATATTGGAAGCTCGTCGCTTTCAGAAAAATACCCCTCAGGGGCAGATACCGACAGAAATGATATTAATCACAATCATAGGGCACAAAGTGCCTGAGTATATCAAAGTGTTCATGATGAGAAAAAAAATATCTCTATTCATTGACAAGCCAAGACAATGCAGCAACTGTTTCTCTTTCTTCCATATCACCAGCAAATGCACAGAGGCAAGTAAGTGCATAAATTGCGGAGATAGACACAAAGAGATATGTACTTTCCCTCCAAAATGTATCAACTGCGAAAATGCACATCCAGCAAATTTCAATTTATGCCCAAAGAGGATAAAAGAAGCTGAAATCATGACATTCAAATGCATCAATCACTTAAGTTTAAGTGAAGCTAGAAGAAGAATAAAAAGTAACAACACCACTTATGCTAAGATTACTGCTAAGGGCGATTAAAATAAATTCATAACCAAAGAGGTTATGGATAAAGCCATTCAAGAAAGAATGGAAAAATTCGAATCCAAAATTAGGGCTGAATTCATCAGCCAAATCAGCCAGCTACAAACATCAATTGAAATGGTGATGAAAAACTGTATACTTCAAATAAACACCAACGTGGCGAAAATGCTACAAAATTTAGTTACCAACTCTGGTAATAAAAAAAAAATATCCTTTCAAAACATGGACTCCAAGATCGACTGGAACGCCTTTAAGAGGCAAAGAGGAGACACGGATTGATTAGAAGACGAAAATCAGATGGATCATGAGGCTCTTGGGCCGGTCCCTGCTGTTTCTTCTTTTGTGGAATGTTAGCTTTCCCGGCCGCTTTCTGGTGCGCTTGTTCTTTTCCTTTTTTCGTCCTTTTTCCCCTTTTGTTTTCCATGGCAGGTTGCTACTTCTTACAGTGGAATGCTAGAAGCGTCACTAACAAGCGCACCTGGCTGAACACGGATTTTTTTTTGGGCGCTGATGTCATCGCTATTCAAGAAACTTTTTTAAATAATCAAATTAATTTTAATCTAAAAGATAAGACCATCTTTCGTAAGGACAGGGGAAACCGTCCTGGGGGCGGGCTCATTACGGCTGTCAGTACAAAATATTCTGCTAAAATTATCAACATCACCCTACCTATCTCCAATGTTGAAGTACTTGGAATTGAAATTTTTTACAAAAAAAAAAAAAAAAAACCTAAAAATTTTTAATATCTACTCTCCATCCGGCTCATGGAACAAAAACTGGCTATCTACCTTTCAACAATATCTGACCCCTCCTTTTTTAATTATGGGGGACTTCAATATCCACCACACCTCTCTTGGCAGTGATAATGACTCCCGGGATGCTGAAACAGTAATCGACTGGATAATTAACAACAACATGGCTCTTTTAAACTGCAGTACTCCCACATACTATTCAAACAACAATAAACCTGCTATTCTGGACTTAACAATCACATCATTGGACCTTTACAATCATCTATCATACGAAGTAATTGCCGATACCTTTGACAGTGACCATCACCCTATCAAAATAAATATTCCGCATCTCGGGAGTCATTACCAAAACAGATGGAAAATAAACTGGAAGAATTTCAACTCTGATTTAAACAAATACCTTAATGATGCCAACAACATTAATATTAACGAATTTAATAATATCATAGAAAAAACCCTTTTTAAAAACAGCAAGAATGAAATTATAAAAACAAGCAGCAATAATCCCTGGTGGAACAGAGAATGCAGTTTTCTCCTTGGCCAAAAAAGAAAATATCATCGACTTTCAAGAAACTCTCTAAACCGTGATGCATGGGGAAAATATAAACAAATAGGGGCAAAACTAAGAAGATTATGTAATTGTTTAAGAAGAATTTATTGGAATAAGACCATTAACATGGCAAAGGAAAATCACAGCATATATAAAATTCTAAAGAGCCTTAATAACAGAACGTATGAAGACACAAAATCTCACTATATCCTAAATACGCCTGCAGGAGAGCTCCATTCACCTGTTGCCCAAGCGAATGCGTTCAGTAAATTTTTTATGCATCAGAAAATCAACGAATTTATTCCCCTAGACCTCAGTGGAAACTGTGACTTAGATGCTCCTTTCACTTTAAACGATCTAAAGGAAGCAATCAATAAAAACAGGAATTCTGCCCCCGGACCTGATAAAATATCTGCAAAAGCATTAAAAAATATTTCAGCAAATAACCAGAATAAAATTCTGAATATAATTAACCATCTCTGAAATACCGGAGAGGTCCCAAACTCCTTTAAAAATGCATATATAGTTCCAATTCACAAAAAAGGGAAGAATAAAGAAGACATAAACTCGTACAGACCAATCTCACTCACATCTACTCTCGCTAAAACTGTCGAACGCATGATCTTAACCAGGCTGACAAACCATAGTATTCAACAGAATCTTTTCCCTCCCAATCAATACGGCTTTATACCTTTTAGGGGCAGCGATGTAATTTTGGCAGAAATCCATCACGAGCTGTTCCAAGCAAGAAATGAAGGTCGGTTCACCTTCCTCGTCGCATTGGATCTTAAGGGAGCCTATGATGCAGTTTGGCATGATGGTCTAATATGGAAATTGCTACAAAACGGAATACAAGGCAAAACTGCACAATGGATACACAACTTCATCAGTCACAGATCTGCCCAGGTCAGATGGAGAGATCATTTCTCAACTAATATAACATCACAAAGAGGAGTCCCCCAAGGCGCGGTATTGAGCCCGTTTCTTTTCCAAATTTACATCAAAGATCTTTGCCTCCTACATCTTAAAAATGTAGAAATAATCACTTATGCTGATGATATTTTTATCTTAGGCTCAGGTGTGGACATTGACAACACACTCAATGACGTTCAAAATTCGCTAAATAAAGTATATTCCTGGTGTAAAACTTGGCACATGACGATTGTACCGGAGAAATGTGTGGCAGTTAATTTTTCAAGTAAAAAAAAAGAAGACAGATCGTAATTTATCTATAAACCAAGACACCATCGAATGGAGGGAAGATATCAGAATATTAGGCATTTACTTCAATAATAATCTCACCTTCAAATCACACATAAACTACTTAGCCAAAAAAGTCTTTAAATATACTAACATTCTAAAAGTTGTCGCCTCGAACAGATGGGGAGCAAGAACAAAAGATCTTCTAAAAATTGCGAATAGCTGCATCAAGAGCAAGATTAATTTTGGCAGTCATATCTACTCATCTTCTTCCCAGACAAATAAAAATAAAATTGAAATAATATACCATGCTGCTCTACGAGTAGCAACATGTCTCCCAAAATTTACCCCAATCCCAATCCTGCTTAGAGAAGCAAATGAGACCTCCTGCAGCCAAACACACGATCTCAAATCTGAGATGTTTTTTATCAGACAAGTTGCCTTGGACAAGCTCTCACCAATCAGAAAAACACTTCTTTCTTATGAGATTAAAAAAATCCCTACCAAATTAGAAAAAACTCCTTTAGGAATGCGGAAAAAAAATTTACTGACAGACCTAAACATCTATCCCAGCCAATGCATACCTATTTGTATTCCTTCAAATATTAATCCAAACGGAACAACAATTTCCCTCAAGTCCCTTACTTTCCAAAATAATGATATTCCAAGGCAACTAATTAGCAAAGCCTTTGACGACTACTGCTCCACCCACTGGAAAGACTGCCAGATTATAGCAACTGATGCATCAAAAACCCAATACTCAACAGCAATAGGGGTCCACAATTCAAATTCAAACGAAAATATAAAGGGAAAAATTTCTAACATGAACTCCATCTTCACTGCTGAAGGGCTCGCTGTATGGCTCGCTATTGTTCGTTTCGGAAACACAGGTCCAAAGGTAATATTCTGCTCCGACAGTCTGTCAGTCTTTCTGCCCTTGAAAGAGCTAACAACAAGTCTCCCCACATCATCACGATGATTTCAAAAAGTATTGCCAATCACACTTCAACCGGTCATACACTCGAGTTCGTTTGGACCCCTGCCCACGTGGGAATCAAAGCAAATGAAACTGCTGACAGACTAGCTAACATGGGACACGGGGAAAATTTCATTCTCAACTGGATTGCCCCTGAAGACATAATACAGAACCTGAAACAAAAGTACAGAGATAAAGCTACAACTTCCTGGAACAGATCTAAATACTATATCGGATACAGCCACTTAAATGGTCAAGGAAACAGCAAACACAATTTAACAAAAATTCGATATGAAGATGTCTTACTATCAAGAGCTCAGACCCGTACCACTCTCACTCAATTCAACCAGCACCGAATCAAACATAGTAACTCCCCTCTGTGCTTAACATGTAATACTCCTGATACAGTAGACCATGCCATTCTTGTCTGCAATAAATATAATAAGGAAAGAGACAGAATTCGCGCCTATATGGGATGTGTCCCCTTGTCCTTCTCTCTTGTTTTCTCGTCCGCTCATGCTTCTCGCCGCTTGATGTCCCTTCTCATTGATTTGCTCAAGGCTATTGATTCAAAATTTCCTTTCCTTTTGGTGTTCTCCTTCCTGGGCTTCCCCCTAGTTGGGATTAAGCTTTGTTTCCTTTTTGCATCTTTCTTGCCCTCAGCCTCTCGTTCTTTATTATTTTGTCGAATTTTCTGATTATTGAACCTTGTCCTTCCTTTTGTTTCAAATAGAAACAGGAAAATTTTTTGGAGTAATAGAGGTGAAGCCACTGTGTTAGAGTGAAGCATATACCTCAAAATAGAGAAGAAGAAGAAGAAGAAAGCTTACAAATAAATTACGGAAGAAGAGAATTTTGTGCATTTTTATGTGCAAGATTCTGCTAAATTGACGTGTGATGTTCATATTCGACACGTTACAAACATGGAAATGCTGAATTGGTGTATTACAAATTAAAATACACCAATGTTTTTAGCCAAAAAAAAAGGAAAGAAAACAAAAATGAAAGGAAATCTAAGTGAGTATAAGTTTTGTGTGTTGACCAGTACACGGAACTGACATGTGAAAAAATTTAATGTAACTTTCTTGCAAGTTGCTTCCTCTTTAAAAAGTAATACTACGTTGCATATATTAGCTGTTTCATAAGGTTATAAATAAATACATTGCTCAAAATGTGTCGCAATTCATTTATGATCCTAAGTTTGAAGATGATTGGTTTTATGAACCGTATTTAGCCACCAAAGAAGCTTTCTGGTGTTTTTGGGACCTGTATTTGATGTATTTTTAATCAACAAAAATGCTGCTTTCTGTTTGATGATACATTTATTGCATTAACAGCCATTTTTTACACTAAGAGCTCCTACAGCTCAACACGCAATTAAAATAGCTATGGGTTATTATTTTATGCTTATTGCCAAATTGTTTCATGTAATATCTTTTCAATAATGTTTCTGTAGCTCTTTTACGATGTATTATTCTTGTTGCACTGTAATGTTGGTATTATATTCCCGCCTTCTTTTTTCTTTTCATGGCAATGCATACTGGTCTACTTTTTGTGAGGCTACTTTTATCTAAAGATGGACTGCATCTTGTTGAGTGAATGTAAATAACAGCTAAATCATTGGTGATTTTGACCTGGAGTTTATGGCAACTGTGACGTTGGGCGACTGCAATGGTTTGACGCGCATGAACAAACGGAAAGGTACCCAAGGATAATTTGGTAAGGCAAATTTTAATAATTAAATTTAATTTATACTTCACAAAAGAACTAGATAACAGTGCCCCCCCCCAAAAAAAACTATTAAAAACTTCAATTATAAAAGTATCTAATATGTATTTAAAAATTGATGCACCTAGTTAATCTATTACATAATTGTTTCGCTCGACCTTGCATGTTGTTAATATGATTTGATGCCGGTAAAATATTACAATGTATTTAATATTTCGCTATTAAGGTGAAATGAGGTTAGATGCGCTTTTGAATCCATTGGGAGACCTGGAATCCTATTTTTTCAAGTATTAACTTTGAAGTTGCTACTACTGAAGCACTGGCCACAACTGATGTGTTTATCTTATATGTCTGCAAGCACTCCAGATTAAAATGCATTGTGTGCAAAGTATTTCCCCACTTGATATTTGGTATTCTTGAATTTTTTTCTATGCACAGAAGGCAGAAAAATGTCTAATTCATATAACTTTATTATAATTGTTCTCCTTTTGGATGCTATTCTATATTGTTCATCTGAGTAAGTATGGTGCAATAGACAACAGAAATATAATAATGTGTTTATGAAAACAGTGAAAACTCATGCATTGCGTACTACTCCATTATGATGCATTGTAATATTGTTGCAATTAAGATTTTCATTAAGTCGGTTTTTTCCCCCACAGTTAAAGAATTATTTTGGGCGTGCAGCTTCAGAAACTGAACTCCTGACTGAATGGTACATGGTAGAGAGATTTGGCTTCATTTGCTGTCAGTCATTTCCTCTGCTTGTGCTTTTCAGTTTAGCCTGAGCCTGACGAGTAACAACTGTATCAACAGAAGTATGGATCTGTGTGATGTTTCAAGGTTTTCATCTGTAACAGGTGATCAAGTAGAAAATCATACAACTTTAAACTTTAAAAGTCGACAAATGAAACAAGCCTACATAAACTTTTCGCATGTGTTCTAACTTTTGATTTATTGATTTGTGTTCAAAAAAAGTAAAACAGAGAAAGCTATCAAAAACAGCTTGTTAACCTATTAAAACTATTAAATAAATAATTTAATTAGAAATAGATGAGAAATATAATACAGTTGACTCTATTTAACGACTTTGAGAGGACCACGAAAAATCGTAGTTAAATAAAATGTTTCTAAAACTGCAGTGGAGTATCTGGGACCTGTGAAAGTCGTTCAATAGAGCGTCGTTAAACAGAGAAACAACTGCAATTTGATATTTGAAAAAGTAGAAAAAACAATGCATTTGTGTATTATTCCAGTATGATTATGATGCATAGTAATATTGGTGCATTTAAGTTTTAAATTAAGTTGTTTTTCCCCCGCAGTCCAAGAAGTATTTTGCATGTGCAGCTGCAGGAACTGAAAATTCCTGACTGAATGGCACATAGTAGAGAGATTTGCTGTCATTTCCTCTGCTTATGCTTTTCAATTTAGTCTGAGCCTGAAGAGTAATAACTGATTTAACAGAAGTATGAATGTGTGTGATATTTCAAGAGTTTTAATCTGTAATAAGTAATCAAGAAGGAAATTATTCAAATTTAAAATCATCAAATAACAAGTATACATGACTTTTTTCCTTATATTCTAACTTTTTATTATTCATTGATTTGTGTTATGCAGTTGACTCTAATATTTCCTTTTCTCATAGATTTCATTGGGTCCCTACTCTTAAGAAGGCTGTGGTTGCTTCCCGTAACTCAAAGGTTACAGCCGTTTTTTCAGGACTTTTGAGTACAGTAATTGAGAGTTAACTGTACTATGTAGTATTTTGTCTACACATCTGAGGAGTGTTAGCAAAAGCTAACTGTGTTAGCTTTTGCTAACTGAACTGTTAGTGAAAGATAACAGCTCAGGCTCATTGATCCCTTGAATTTACAGTGATTGGCATAGCTAACCTAAATTAATTTTTACTGTATTTTTTAGTTAAGCAATTTTTATACCTTCTGAAACCTCTTTACAAATCCCTGATGAAAAAGTGTTAAGCAATTTTACTCCATATAGAGATGTTTAGTGCTTCTTTAGATCACCTGTTTCTTTCATGTCTTGATATCACTTACCCCAGCTGTGTTAATAGTACCCATAATTTTTGTAAAATAGTTTAAATGAAAATTTAGAAAGTAAATTTTAAAGTTCCATGGAAGACTAAGTAGGAGCATATTCTTGAAGATTTAAAGCTTGGATCCTCCTTTTTCTAGATCTTTGCCTAGAAGCTTGTTAAGACATCTTTAAAGGCATCTTACGTAGAACATTGAAGGAACGGTGTGAAGCAGGATAATGGTAGAACTTACGAGACATTGGGGCAAAATATTGAAAGTATTTTGTGTAATTTGTTTGCTTGTCATTAAAGAAGGGTGGAAGTTTCTGAAAACATAACATGCCTCATAACAATTCATTTAATAGGAATTAGTTAATTTTTAAAGGTTTTTACCATATTGTTTGGAGACTTGCTCCATTTCCCTTCAATTAGGATCTTTTGATCAAATCCAATTTGTTAAACAGTTATATTTCTGTTTCATTCATGAAGAAATAAAGTTTTGATAATTTGAATCGGTACCCACTATGCTTATATTTTTGGAAGCTATAAATAAAGTTTTTGTATCAAATCTGTGTCTGTATATTTATTACTTCCTTTTACAAAAAAGGAAGTATTGTATTCGCGAAAAAATTTTCACTCAAAAATCGCCCTTAATTTCCATTTTGCTCACCCCCAAATGAATGTTGAGTTTTTTTTTCGATTCGACCACATGCGGAAAAGTGCCTAAGAATGTATAGACACGCGAAATATCCATTTTGACCATCACCGAGGTAATTACAACGACTTTTCTCGTGACGTCTGTATGTATGTGCGTATGTGCGTATGTGCGTATGTATCTCGCATAACTCAAAAATGGTATGTCCTAGAAAGTTGAAATTTGGTACATAGACTCGTAGTGGGGTCTAGTTGTGCACCTCCTATTTTGGTTGCATTCGGGTGTTTCTAAAGGGGTCTTTTGCACCTTTTTGGGGGGAAATCATTGTTAATTTCGATGCAAACTCAAGTGGTGTTATAATTTGGCGGTCACTTGGCGATATATCGCCAGTCTTTTGGTTGCCAAGTTTTGTCGCCAACTTGGCGAAAAATTTGGCGATTTTTTTTTTTTTTTAAATCTGCTTTCAATGTGGCCATTGCTAGTGATATTTAAAGAGTTAGAGAGAGAATCCCATTAAAATTGCAATAATAGGGAAATAGCATTAAATTGGTGTAAAAGGAAGTCATGTGATGCACACATCAGCTCGTTTTTTTCTACCAGATTGTTATAAATTTTCTTCTGCAACCTCTCAAATTAGCTACTATGTATTTTTTAACAGCTACATCTAGCCATTTCATATAAACCTTACAAATGTGGTTAAAAAAAAATAATATTTGAAGTTTGGTTGCTAATACTGCAAATAAGTGTTGGTTCAGTTATGTTAGGACAAATGATGAGTAAAAGAAATTGTCCCAGACATGCACTGCTCATGGATTCTTCAAGTGTGCATATTAGAGAGGATATGCCTTTCTTTTTCAAATTAATACATGATTTATAATTATTTATCTGTTTTTAGCTGATAGCCCTCACACATTTTCAGTTGTTTTAGTTTTAGCCATAATTTCTTAGGTTTCAAAATTTTGTTTCCTTCCTCTTTTTTTCCCCAAGATTCTGTCTTTTTTTTTTTTCAAGCATTTGCAGCGTAGCACATTCTGGCCAAGAGACCCCACAGTAATACAAAGACCACACATAAACTGATTTCACAATTGTACTTGCAAACGTATAAATTGTTATAACTTGGAAAAAAAAAAAAGCTCCTGGCATTCATTTGAATTTTGACGTCTTGAATTCAAATTATGTTTTTCGAAATCACGAATTGGGATAGGACCCTACTCGTTGAGTTTCCTGTTTCTATAAATAGAATGGAAGTAGAGGACAAATTCACACTCATATCTGACTAGTGATTTTCTAGGTAAGGTAAAACGAGGCATATTCTTAAAAAAAAAAAAAAACTCGTAATTAGGATGAGGTAACAAAGATAAGATATGGCCAATTTGAACTTGGGCACTTATCATAAAGATTACACTTACAGCGTTAACATTATGATACCTTTATCCTTATCAGTATTAAATTTTTTTAGATGTTTTCCTGAAAATACATGATTTTACACAACAAAAAACTTGATGCAAGAGCTATTTGAGGTAAGTCTTGAATGAATGCAGACGATTTGTAACCATGACGACGAAAATTAGTGTCGCTAAATAAATGTTTAAAACAAAATTTTATTAGTTTATAAATATTTTATTAATTCCCTCATTATTTGGGGTTTGAGTATACAAATTTAATATTTTGTTTTCTCCCATTATGGGAAGAAAAAAGTAAAATAAATTTTTTGATTAATTTTGTATTTAATGACTCAAGAATCTGAACGGAATATCAATTTCCCTGATGTGGAGTTGAGATACACCCATTTATTAACATATCGGTCACTTAAATTTATTTTACCGATTAATCCGTGAAAAAATGATTGGCGCTTTTTTTTCCTACCCTAACCTAAACTCCAAATTCGACTTACAGAATCTGCTTTTCCCACTTCTGTAATGCGCTATGGCAGTTGTTTCTAACTATGACATGAACAGAGAAATCGATTTTTTTTCTTTCTAGGAAGGGTTTTTTTTTTTTTTTTTGACCAACGTTTCAGGAGGGATTTTGTCACCCACCTGCACCAACCCTAATCTACGCTACACTTGCTGGGAGTTGCCCCCCCCCCCCAAAGGATGAATCAATTTCACTATTTTATTTATTACTTTTTAATTGACCTTTCTTTTACATTTTTTACGTAGTTAATTAAAAAGAACACAAAATACACACAGCATATTTGCTTGCTAAAGAAGTATTACTGGATTCAGAGGCTCTGAGTTGCAGAATACATTTAACTTGCTGGTTTCAAATTCAAGGGACCGTATTATCGCGATTCATCCACTAATTCTTCTTTCATGAAATCGATAACTAACATTTTTTTTTAAAATTTGTTGGCGCACCTAAAAGAGTCATTTTGATCCAGGAACCTATTTGCGAAATAATAAATTTCTTTTTCAGCTTATAAAAAATGCAAAATGAAAGAAATCATATGGTAGTTTCGTTGAAAAACCATGATTTTTAATGGAAACGGCATGTAGTATCAATATGTTATCTCAACTGTATCATGGTTTTAAGAACAAATCAGCAATTGTTTTGAAATTCACACAGAAATATTTTCTGAATTCTTCAGTAAAACTTATATGTTATGAATATGATTTTCTTTATAAATTAATTTAAAAACTCAAGTGAGATATGGGTTTATTTAATAACCTTGCCCTTGTATTATAATCTTTATGGCAATTTTCCTGAGTAAAACTGCTCATTGTCTAGCATCTCGGTGACACTATATTGGGTTTAGTATTTAAATGGCTTGAAACGTTAAAGATGCTTTCCGTCCACACTAAAAGTGTATTAGTGCGTAATATTTATGTACTTCAAAGTAGATTCATTGATATAAAGGAGAAATAAACAACATGCACATTTAAAAATAAAGCCATTATTTGTTATGAAACATCGAAGGGGGGGGGAGCTATATTCAATTTTCCGTACCCCCTCCAAATGATTTTTCTGTATCCGCCCCTGCTGGCTGGTCGTCGTATTCGAGTTAGTCAATCAGCACAAAGTATTTTTTTTTTCATCAGGGACAATTGCAAACTGCATTGTTCACGATTATCACAATAAGGTCATATAGTCGTGGGGGGGGAGTCAGGTCCGTTATTTGGACAGTTTGGTCTTAAAGGATGGTAGTCTCCGATTGAAAAAACTATAAGATCTTGAAGGAAAACTCAAGCTTTGGCGGCCCTGTATTGGTGGTCCTTATTTTTTTCTCGATCAGGGGCTCTGTTTTTTATTTTACTTTGAACTGAGCAGGCCCAGATCTATAAATTTTGTGCCCAAAAATCTGTAGGGCCCTTTCCCTAGTAGTATGTTTGTGACGTAATTAAGTCTGTGTAGCTTTTTAGTTTTTTTTTTTTTTTTCAATTTTTTCCCCCAATTTCTTGGGACGTTAGGCTCTCTTCACCGCGGGGTCTGCAGGTACCCAGATCCAGGCCTGGAACCGAGGACACTGATGATCCCCTGCTCCCATTGTGCACATATACAGTAGGGGATATCGTCCAAAAAGCTGTCTGTGTGTAGATCAGAAACATGGTTACAAAGCAAGATTCATGCTTTGTAACATATGACGTTAACATAATGCTGACGCGCGATATGCATACAAAGTCAGAAACAGAAACAGGCAGTGTCGGATTTCTCTCCTGAAGAATTACTAGAAATGATGCTGAACAAGAAAAAGTCAACAGTTTCGGAATAGCGTCAACCGTGCCAATCTTCATTAAGATAAAGTATAGCAGTCGACATTGGTCCAAAAATTTTTATTTATGAGGGGGGCGGGCAGTCGACACCTCCTGATCCCCAAAAGTGACGATCTTGGAATGAAGACAACAGTTTAATAGTATCATGGTGCCTAAAAATCTTTCTCTTGAGCGATGTCCTGACTCCATTTAACCCAGGAGAATATTGATATATCATACTGATCCCGGAAAATGGGAGCCCATATACAAAATTTTAAGAGGAGGGGGCCTAGATATTTTCCGCATGGTTTAGCAGGATATATTTTCCCCGTGGAAACCGATTTCTGTACAGGTTAGAGTTATTAAAATTTGACATTTTTAATTACTTACTCATTTAGCTAGAGAAATGTTAATACATTTTTGCAAAGAAAAAGTACTACTATCAAGGAAGTTCCGATTTCCGAGGGTGCCCACCGAGGGGGGGGGGGGGGGGGAATGCCACAGACTGCGTTATTAAAATTTTTAGGGGGTGATTTGAGTGGTATTTCTCTCATTGGGGAGGGGGCAATATTGAGAGGGGTGCGCTCTTGCCCTTAGGGGGACACTTGTGTGATTTCTAAGGGGCGCTTGAGCTCTCACTTTCCGCCCATATGGGCGTCTACGACCGGAGTACCCGCTCCATAGAGAGAGTCCCTCTAAATAAAGGATAAACATATCACTTAAAACTACCCCCTTAAAATCCTAATTAAAGCAGCCTGTGCACCATGAACTCTCTTTCCGCGTATATTCCTTCCTAAATAACGTCAACGGTCCTATTCAAGCGACGCATCAAATTAAGGACAGTAGTTCCTGAAAAGTTTCATTTGAATGACAGGGGTGCTCATCCCCGATGGGCAAGGGCACATCTCCTCAATATCGCAAAAAAAACACCCCTCTCCGAGCAAGAGTCCCCCCGAATGAGAAAAATACTCCTAGAAGCACCCTCCTAAAAATGCCATGATCCCCCCTAGGTGGGCACCCCTGTGAATGAGGACATTTAATACTCAAGAACTCAAGCTATATTATATAAAAAAAACATTCCCTGAAAGTCTCCATTAGAGTATATAGACAGTAGTTATCTCTAAGAGATCTTCTTTCCAATACATAGCTCTTAACGCCTTCCGTCCTCTAAAAATCTCCGTAGGGACTCTATGGAATACTAGTTCAAAAACCCATGAGAACTAGTACTAGTACATTCTCCCCCCCTCCCAAAAAAAAAGGAAAAAAATAAATCCAAGGGGAGTCCTCATTGCAATACCGATCCCACAAAATTCTCATACACATCAGCATTTCTTAAGAATAATAAAAAAAAGGAAACATTTAAAATGCTTTTGCTTACGACAAAGCCTCAAAGCTTTTGTGACATTGAATCCGAGCATATTTCTCTGCACGCAAGAAAAAATGGCAACCGACAATATTACTCAAGTGTATAAGTCGTCATGTAATTTATTTCCTATAGAATTAGAAATTTTTCGCCAAAATAAGCGATTACTTTGCCAATAAGTAGCCCCTACTGGAGTAGACTTCGTTAGCCAATCATAGCTGCTTATTTTCGAGGAGTAGTAGCAACGTCCCAAACTTAAACTTTCTTTTCTGGATTCAGTTAAGTGTTTCATTTTTCAAATATGTGTCAAAATTTGATTTACTTTTTCCTTTTTAGTCACGGTGAGCATATTTTTGAACCTCAGTTTGGGGACATGTCCCAGAATTCAGGAGCGATTTGGGAATACTTCTATATAGTTTTGGGGACATATTGTGGATTTTCTTCAATATAATTGCGTGTGTTTTCAACTTCGTTTTTTGTTAAGGCAATTGGGACAATTCCCTGTAATTTTTACGAAGTTAAAAAACAGGAAACCGGTGCCACAGCAAGCGTTCTTAAACGATTGAGTCCCATCATGTTTTCAAATAGGGACTCAACCGTTTCGACCGTTGGCGCAGACTGTGCCATTGAACGTTTTATGAGGGGGGAGGCTTTTGCTTTGGGGGAGGGGTCTTCGTGATATTTCTGGGGGGGGGGGGGGGTCGCGTCTTGCCCTTAAGGAGTTGGGCACCCCCTGACTATTCATAATTTTTTCTTAAGCATTTTCGTATAAAAATAGGGCGATCATTTCTGCTACCTTAGCAGTTCTTTGCACTGCATCGAGTTGCAATTTTTGTATTGGTTTTTAAAAAAAAATTCTTAAATGACAAAGGAGAATATTTTATAACAATACTAAAATAAGTCAAACAGTTCATTATAATTTATTACGATGTAAGCAATGATTACTTATGAACTATTTTTGGGACATTAACCAAAAATTTGAGTTATCTTATAACATCAATAAGATTTTCTTGTCAGGGGCGGACTGAGAACTACAAGAGGGCGCCAACCTGGGCCTCAAAAGGGCACAAAAAAAAAAGCGAAAAAAAATAAAAAAGTGTAAAGAAAAGCAAAAAAAGGGGAGGGAGAAGCTAGTACACAGGATTAGGGGGTTAAAGAAAAAAAAAATTAAGTGAAGTCGAAAACGGTTTGTTTGCTCAAAATAATAATAATAATAATAATAATAATAATAATAATAATAATAATATAATAATAATAATAATAAGGAAGTAACTCCAAAAAAGAAAATAAATTTGAATATATTTTTTTTTTAAGTGTTTAGACGTGAGGGCAAAAAAGGTGCATTGGCGGGAGGGCGTATCGGCCGGCGGGGCGGTCCTCCCCTGCTTCTTGTACGAGCCAATTTCCAACTCCCTCCGTACTAATACAAAAATTTGGGACACAGCGTCAAAAAATTTTGAATTTGGTAACCGAAGCTAAAATTCGAAGATTTTGTGGGTCACCTTCTAACTTTTTTATTACAAAGTTCATACGATTTTAGAAACAGTTCATATTTATTTATGTGGCTTAGCGAAACTTTAATTAGTTAATGAACATTAAAAGGCAAGTTTTAACTACGAACGCATTGTGTGATGAACGTGTTATTGAAAAAAAAAAATAATAATAATAACGTTTAATAGATTAAATATACTGGAGGAAATTTCCGAATTGAACTATTTATATTTTACGTAAACCTCTATATACATTTTGAATATCACTCGGCATGGGCGTATCCAGAGAGGATAGAGGGTGGCTGCTGCCCCTCCCTTCCAAACAGAAAATAATTAATATAAAATCAAAAAGAGGGAAATTTAAAAAATAAGAATAAAGATAAATATGTGGTTTCTATAAATTTCTACACCTATCCAAGAATTCGGTTGCAGTAACTTCGTGATTGATTTTAAGAAGAAAGTAGGAAAGTTATTTCTGTTTATTTTGGGTTAGTACCATCATGAAGGTAACGCAAGGTTAATACTATTGCACCTAAAGTACTTTTTGCGAACTCTCCAATTAAAAGTGTTCTTTCCGCACAAAAGTGTGTTCCTTCACGCGATTATGCCCCCCCCCTTTAAATTGTAAAAAAATTTAAATTATAAAAAGAGATCCGCTTTGAAAGTTTTACAAATGGGGGGGGGGGGGATATACTCAATGCTTTTTATAGGGCCAAACAAGAAAATACACACACATATACAAATTAGGTGGTTTCCAAAATCAGCGCCGAGGGGGAGGTGCAATTGATACTTGTCTCTTGATTGCCGAAAAGTCCAGATCTGCCCCTTCTTTCACGCTTTCTTGCTTTCTGGGTCTTTCAAATTTATGCTAGTGGGGCGGGGGAGGGTATACTCAGCATATTATAGCGAGAAACAACAAACCATGTGCAGATTTTGGAAATATAAATTGATTTCACAAAGTCGTGGGGGGGGGGGGTGGAGGAGGCTCAATTGCCCCCCCTCTGACCCCTTAAATAACGGGCCTGCTTTTGTGCCCCCCTTTAGGGTGTCGGGCCCCGCATTACAGGGCCTGTGGACATGAAGATCTGGGTCTGATTCTGTGGTTATCCTTGATCTACAGAAGATTGTGATGTACAATGAGTATTTCTTAGTGAAACAATAGCATGTCATGCTGTTTTTTTTCCTCAAAGCTTACAGAAACTTTGGCCAACTAAGCCTGTTAAGTTGGCAAATATATAAAAAAACATATAATAGCTTGTTCTTCTACCTTTACATGCTTTCGAATCAGATCGAACAGCTAATAATCACAGAGATGCTTGAATCTAGCTTGCCATGCTATTACCGCACAAGCTAGCTCCATAGCAATTCATGTTTGCCAGCATAAAAAAGCATATAGTAGCTTATTAAGGTTGCAACCTCTACATGCTTTCGAACAAGCTTGCACAGCTAGTTAGCATATGATACTTGTACATAGCTTGCCATGCTATTATTATGTAAGCTATCTGCATATAAACTCATGCTAGATAGCATAAAAAGCATAAAATAGTTTATTAAGGTACCTACCACTACTTGCTCTCGAACAAGCTTGCACAGCAAGTTAGCATATGATACTTGTACATAGCTTGCCATGCTATTACTTGTTAAGCTAGCTGCATAGCAGCTCATGGTAGCTAGCTTAAAAAAGCTTATTAAGGTACCTACCACTACATGCTCTCGAACAAGCTTGCACAGCAAGTTAGCATATGATGCTTGTACATAGCTTGCCCCGCTGTTACTACGCACGCTAACTGCATAGTAATTCATACTTGCTTGTATAAAAAAAGCATAAAATAGCCTATTAAGGCACCTACCACTACATGCTCTCGAGCAAGCTTGAACGGCAAGATATCATGTGATGCTTGTACATAGGTTGCCATGCTATTACTACATAAACTAGCTGCGTAGCAAATCATGCTAGCTAGCATAAAAAAGCATAAAACAGCTTATTAAGGTATCTACCACTACATGCTCTCTAACAAGCTTGCATAGTAAGTTAGCATGTTCATAGATTGGCATGCTATTTCTATGTAAGCTAGCTGCATAGCAAATAATGCCAGTTAGCATAAAAAAGCATAAAATAGCTTACCGTATTACCCCGCATTATCCGACGTGCCGAAAAAAGGCAAGGTTCACCAGCATACCGGGAAATTCGAATTTTCCGGCATACCGTATGATTCGAGGTTTATTTTGCAACAAAACAAAAGTAAATTTCCCCATTCAGTTCCAACCAGAAAGCAAACCACTTTAAGGAAAAAAATAAATAAATCCCGAAAGTAACCTTCTTTCAAAAAAAAATATATATATATTGCCTATAATATGTGCTGCTTATTTATGGTAGGTCATTATGAACTGATTAATGATATGCCAATAAAGTAATTAAATTCAGAAGCAATAATCGTCACTGCGACTTGTTTATATATTTTTTCAAATAAATTATTTTAGGTTCCTTTTAGAGAGGTAAGTTTATTTTTTAGTTATTGAATAGCTATGGTAAATTCTTTAGCGGGAGGTAAATTGCTGCTTAGATGCTTGCTTACTTAGTTTTAATTTAATTTTTAAAAAATTATTCGTTATCAAAAAATATTTTTCTTGTTAAAATAACAAATGACGGTGCTAGTAAATATTTTTGCAAAATTAAAATGTTTATTAATACTAATAAGATATGTATAGAACTTATATTTATTTTTAATCTGAACATATATCTTTTATATAGTATTTTTTTTCCTAACCTCCATTTTTCCGGCATGCCGCAAAGGACCAGGCAAGTGTTACTGAAAATCTGGTGACCCCCGAATTTTGCGGCATAACAGATCATGCCGCGTAATACGGAATTAAGGTACCTACCCAACATGCTTTCGAACAAGGTTGCACAGCAAGTTAGCATATGATGCTTGTGCAAATCTCACCATGCCATTACTATGTAAACTAGCTGCATAGCAAATCATGCTAGCTAGCATAAAAAAGCAGAAAATAGCTTATCAAGGTACCTACCAGTACATGCTCTCGTACAAGCTTGTACAGCTAATTAGTATATGACGCTTGTACATAGCTTGCCATGCTATTACTATGAAAGCTAGCTGCATAGCAAATCATGCTAGCTAGCATAAAAAAGCATAAAATAGCTTATCAAGGTACCTACCACTACATGCTCTCGTACAAGCTTGTACAGCTAATTAGCATATGATGCTTGTGCATAGCTTGCCTTGCTATTACTATGAAAGCTAGCTGCATAGCAAATCATGCTAGCTAGCATAAAAAAGCATAAAATAGCTTATCAAGGTACCTACCAGTACATGCTCTCGTACAAGCTTGCCTAGCTAATTAGCATATGATGCTTGTACGTAGCTTGACATGCTATTACTATGAAAGCTAGCTGCATAGCAAATCATGCTAGCTAGCATACAAAAGTATATAATAGCTTATCATTGTACCTACCACTACATGCTCTTGTACAAGCTTGCCCAGCAAATTAGCATATGACGCTTGTACATAGCTTGCCATGCTATTACTATGAAAGCTAGCTGCATAGCAAATCATGCTAGCTAGCATAAAAAAGCATAAAATAGCTTATCAAGGTACCTACCAGTACATGCTCTCGTACAAGCTTGCCCAGCTAATTAGCATATGATGCTTGTACATAGCTTGACATGCAATTACTATGAAAGCTAGCTGCATAGCAAGTCATGCTAGCTAGCATAAAAAAGCATAAAATAGCTTATCAAGGTACCTACCACTACATGCTCTAGTACAAGCTTGTCCAGCAAATTAGCATATGATGCTTGTACATAGCTTGCCATGCTATTTCTATGAAAGCTAGCTGCATAGCAAATCATGCTAACTAGCATAAAAAAGCATAAAATAGCTTATGATGGTACCTACCACTACATGCTTTCGAACAAGCTGGAACTGCTAATAAGCATAAGATGCTTGTATATAGCTTGCCAAGCTATTATTGTGTTAGCTAGCTCTCTAGCTTGTGATGCTTGCTAGCATAAAAAAGCATATCATAGCAGTAAAATCTAGCAGACATAGCACAAAATAGCAAAAACTAGCATATTTTTGTTGCTAGTACTAGCACAAATTTTGACCTGGACGGCGCCCAAAGTGCTCGGCGCCCAAAGTTCCCGGCGTCCAAAATGCTCGGCGCCCAATATGCGGGGCCCAATTTACGGCGCCCAATCTGCGGCGCCCAATCTTCCTAGACCGTACTCTTTGAGAGTGACTTCGCTTGCAAGTCTGAGCGCCCTGGGAATTACTCCGGGTGATAACTTCCGGCAGCGCTGAATGCAAGGAGTCACTCTAGTGTTACTCGGAGTCACTCGAGACAGAGGTCTGAACGCACCCTGTGCACCATACTCCCACTACCCACAGCCTTCTATATATCAGGCCTACTCGCTGTATTGCGCAATCGGTGTCACGTGACCTCAAGCAGGCGTTGAGCGGGGAAATCCCTTTAGTTCAAACAGTGTTGTGGACTTCAAGTAGCTGCTCGTTGCGGATGCAATATTGTATTTCATCTCACAACTTGAGTATCAAATAGCAAAGTAATATTTATTCCAAATGTGTGAATACGTTATCAACTGTCTTTATGGAGACTTGAAATGATGTTTTCTTTTTTGTTCTTTGTATTTGACTGTGCTAAATCGTTACGTTTCGTCAAGTTTACATTATAAGCCGTTGGGATACTTTGGTGGTGAAAATTTAACGTATCAAATGTTTAACATCTCCAAATATGTTTGAAGCTACTATTGTTGGATTAAAAATTTTTAAGAAGGTAAGTGTGGTTACCAATGGTTATTTTTAAGCAGAATTGATAATAAAAATAAATACAGTAAAATCCCTCCTAGCGGATACCCCTCCTATGTGGACAGTATTTAATTCCTCGATTCTAAGGTAAAATTAAAAGGTATTATTAAACCTCTGTCATGCGGACACCCCTCTATTGCGAACAAAAAATTTTGTCTTGTTAGTGTCCGTATTAGAGGAGTTTTACTGTACTTGTGAAATAATATTTTAAGGATTTTTTACTTGTAAGGGACGAATTTTTATGTATGTTTTTTCATGCTACATATTTTTATCACTTTCAATTTTAATGACGAAGCTTTTTTGCCCTCAATTTGTGTAATGATTATTTTTTGTAACTATTGTTTCAAGGAACTTTTTAACATCAATTGGCTGAAGAGTGCTGATAGATCGCGGTTCATTAAAAAGAGCAACTGTTTTAACTTTTAAAGCAGTTTCTATTTCTGTAAGGTACTGTACTCTATTATTGAAAGGTACACATTTTTATTTATGTTTTTTTTATGTAATACACGTTTATTACTTTCGATTTTAATGACGAAGCTTTTTGTCTTCACTTTGGTAAATGATTATTTTTTGTAACTAAAATTTCAAGGAGATTTTTAATATGAATTCTCTGAAGAGTGCAGTTTAATAGATACATGAAATCGTGACTTTTGAAAAACACCAACTTTAGAAATAATCTTTGGATGATAGTAGTTGACCAATCACTTAATTTTAATGTAATACAAAAAAGCGTGGGGGACTTCTTATCAGTTGTCTTGAATTTCTTCCATTTGTTGTCCAAGCAAAAATATAAATAGACAGCACCCCACGCTTTTTTGTATTACATTAAAATTAAGTGATTGGTCAACTAGTATCATCCAAAGATTATTTTTCACTTTTTAGTTCATTTTGCTACGAAAGTGTGTTTTTTTTTAGTTTTTTAAACTATTATTTAATTTTTTTAAACCCAGCTTCTATTTGTATAAATGTATTTTAAAATGTTGTGGATTTTTTTTTTGGAGGAATTCATAGCAAATGAAAATGAATTAAAGCTTTTAACAACTATTAGCGAGCCATGCAGTAGAAATGTGGTACATGACCATTACGAGCTTAGCTCTCACACCATTTTCTTGATTTTGAGAAATATTATGCAAACGATTTTATAACATACTGTTGAATAACTTCTCCAAAAAAAAAAAAAACTCACAGATAACTCATGATAAATCTAATTATATTTTTAACTCTGAAATATATGCATCAGTATTGTCCCTTTATACCAATTGTTTAGTTTGTTTCAATTGTTCAGATGTTTTGTAATTATTATTGGGTATTGGAGTGATTTTTTTCTCAAAAATGTATGCTGTTTCTTTTGTTTGTAACAGTTAGAAATATGGCTAAATATTGGTTTATTTTATTCCATCTTCTTTTTTTTTTTCATTTGTCTGTATTTTTATCAAAGGAAATCAATACTACTGTAAATCATTCGTGTGAAAAATGCAAAATATTTATTAGTTTATGAATAAGAAATATGCACTTCCCGTTTATCTTCTCCGTCTGTCTTAATCATTTTACAATTTACAGTAAGCAAAATTTATTTCGTACTTTCTTTTGCATTATGATTTGAAGTTGAAGTGTATTTTCTTTTTACCCATTAAAATTTTCATTTTTATTCATTATCTATATATTTATTGCGAATATAATATTTAATGTGTCATGCATGAATTTTAATTTAGTTTACTATTTAGGAACTATTTGTTTCGATATTAAAACTCGAACGATATAAATTTTTAATTTAAAGATGTATCGGATTAATTCATATAAAAATTAACTGTTTTTTTTAATGGATTACAAAAAACTCTAAATTTTTATTCACGGTAGAGCTATTATGAGATGTAAACAAACCGCCTTCACGGGCGGCCATGTTGAATGAGCGCGCAGGCCTAGTGTTAAGATGACTGTGCACTACCACAGAGGTTTCGTCATGATTAGAGTCCCTATATGAAAACGTAGTTTTCAGAGTTGCGACAACGCGGTATCATTTTCCTATTGGTCGAAGACCGCCTGAGGCAAGGTTTCTTCTTCTCCCGTAGGATTAACATGGAGCGTATGACAGTGCTGTGGAAAAACCCAGAATCTGATAAATTAAAGGTGAGTCCAAGATTTTAATGCTCATATTACTGTTCTACAATGTTCAAATTATACGTATGTAGCTTTACTTGAGTGAGTCCATTCCTATTTCTTTAACTTTCGCGTAATTATATCAAGAACATGTGTTCCGGTGTGCTAAAATTCCCTTCTGACACTTTATTTGGGTCTTTTATTGTTAGTTTTCCTGTTAAATCATTTAATCCAATCACAACGTTATTGAAAAACAACACTTTAAGACAAGGCAAAAGTTTAAATTGTGTAAATTAAATTTTTTTAACGATAGATCTCTGTATTCGGTTTGGCGCGATCAATTTCGTGCTTGGCGACGAGTGGAAGTAAACAAAACATACACTTGTGATGTACGTGAGGATGTCTTAACTTGTGATTTGTATTATAAATGCTGTATGTTGCAGATATTTTTTTTAAAAATAAATGTGACTTGATATTAAAACCCATTTTAACTTATGTTTTAATGTTAGGGTTTTTATTTTTCCTGATCATTGACAAAAATTGACTTATGTATCATTTTTAATATTCCTTCAAGCTATAAAACTCCAAGTTAAATCTTCTCTTTATGCAACGTAAGTATTTACAATGTCAAATTTTTGTTTTTTGAAAGGAGATGCAGAGGAAGTAAAATGCTTATAAATTATAGAACTTTCAATGCTTGCTAGCAGTATCTTTTAATAACGTTTAGATTTAAGGAAAAACGATTTGTTATGATTTTCTGCCAAATATTTATTAGTTAAAAATTGTAAAAAATTGCCAAAGCGTTTGAAGTGGATATGAAGTAGAACACTTGCTTGACACACGGCAGTTTTTATCGATTTTTTAGGTTGAGCGAGCCAATTTAAAATGTACTATTTTATTAAAAATTTAATGAATTGTTGGCAGTTTTGGTTATTTTGGTAATTTACTCTTTTTTATTCAACAAGCATGTCACTCGCTGTGTGTTCCATCATAAACAGAAAACTGAGATGTTCTAAGTTCGTTTCAAGTAGTGTGTTGGTACTTTTTATTGTGCTCTAATTAGGGTTTACTAATTTTTAGGTTGCCTAGTTATTTCCTTTACATGCTACTCTTTCTTTATCACTTGAAGAATAAAGTACATGCTTCAGGTTATTATCATCAGGTTTTATACCCCGCTTCAGGTTAGTAAAAATTTCTATTTTTATTGAGAAAATGATTTTTAAATAGTTATGGCCATGATTGATACATAATTAAGTTTTAACGAGTGTTGAATTACCTTTGAGATCAGGACCGTTATCAAGGGTTTTTGAGATTGTAAAAATCCTTCCAGCAACAGCTCTTGTTTGTCAGAAATTAGGTACATTTAAAATTTTGCGGGTTGAAATATCAATACTTTTATGATAAAATGCTGAATCAAAGATTTTTTAAGTGAAACTTTTTATGCGAGGGCTTTGAAGTTATGATCCAACCTTTTTGTGTGACGAAAAGTGGTGGGGATAAGCAATGTCGGTTAGAAGGAAAGCAATGGCTTGCTTGCCTTCAGGTATTGGAGAAAAGTGAGGCATTACACTCTTCTCGCTTCCTTTCTCATTTTGTATGGTTGCTTGTACTGCGTTCAGGCAGCGCAGAGATCAATATGTACATTTGTAATTACTTACTTTAAATATCGTAAACAGATCATTTCTCTTCTTAAGAAGGAAGAAGATGATCATTATCAGTGGACACATGTATATAATTTTTTGTAAAAATATGAATAAGAAATACAATCTGTTCAAAAGTGTTTGATGAATAGTTAAAATGTTTCACGTCTATCGTGTGTCATTATGACACAACCTGTTTCTTGGAATCAAACTTTAGTCTACTCTTCTAGATCAGCAGAAAAATAAAGTACATGAAGCTCTCACCCCACATCAAGTTCGTAAAAATTTCGATATTTGGTGGAAAAATGATTTTTAAATAATCTATCTCGATTAATGTGGAGTTAAATTTTAACTAGTGTGGCATTTTAAAATAAAGGCTGTCATAATGGGTTTTTGAGATTATCCGTAAAGATCAGGGTTCGAAAATATCTGATATTTTGATATATATTGGATATTTTGATATTTATCCGATGTTTTCAATCAATGCAAAATAAAGTGTTTAGTAACTACTTCCTTAAATCAGAGTTGTTTATTTCTCTTATATTATTATTATTATTATTATAATGCATCCACTTTAAAAGTAATGTTTCTTTCATTATTTATATTCATTTATTACATGTTCGTGATTTTGCCTCACCCACTCAAAAGGTAATTCAATTGCATCCGAGTTCATTTCAACCACTCATAAAAATAAATGTATAAATAAACAAATATTCAATTTATCAGAGATTATCTTAATTTGTTAAAGGCTTTAGAAAATCAATACTTTTTTCAGGAAATAGAACATTGAAATAAAGGGGAATTCAAATGCTCTAAGACAATGGTGCCCAATATACGGCTTTCAAAACTGATTCATGTGGCCAGCTGAAATATCTGGTATAGATAAATGAATTTACTGAAAAATGTGGCTTTATTTTAAAGAATCTAAATTTGAGCATCAGTTATATTGCATTCTCTATATTTTTACTTCACTTAAATTTATATGTTAAAGCCAAACAAGAACAGTTTATAAATAGTTTCTACAGTATGCACTCACATTTTTTCAATCAAAAGCACAAGTAAGCTCTTTGATGAGGTAGTAGCATTCACGTAAAAGTTTAAGACAGGAGTTTAATTTTTTTTCTCCTCAATCTTGACTAAAACCATTAAAGAAATTAATTTATAGTTTTCTGAAAATTACTCAGGACTGCTGAAATAACACTTTCTGGAAAAAAATTTGTTCAATATAACTGTGCCATGTGATTTCGTGATAGGATTTGTAGGACCATAGGAGCTATTTGTTGGTCAGAAAATAAAATAAAAAATATTAATATTATTAAAATAATTGGGACTTGAACAACGTGCCCCACTGTCCAACATACCCCACCTATCCCTACAATTTTGCTGCGGATATTCCTAAGTGAAATGCAGAAAAAACAAGAAAGTTTTCTCACGGTTCCTATAAAATTTGGAATCACGAACAATCATTACTTATTTTAGTCATCATAAACTGATGATTTCTCTTCTTAAGAGCAAAGATGATGCACACTAAAAAATATGTACATAATATTATGTACATAAATGAATGAAAAACACAATCTATGCTAGTCAAAAGAGATTGATGAATTAAAATATTCCCTGTAATATGTGTTTTACTTTTTCATGTGTTTTTAGAACACCCTGTTATTTGAAATTAAACTTTACAACACACTTAATGCAAAGTAGTTGAAATACAGCTCTATTTTAAGTTAAAGTATGTTTATTTATTTTCCATTTATAATTTTATGAACTACTTTAAAAAACATTCCTGCCAATTCAAAACATCAGCCGTATTGATGATTTAGCACATTTGAAGAGTTTTACTTCAGTTTTTAAATTTATTCGCCCTTAATGTTTTTTAAGTTTCTTCCAGATATTCTGCAACTTAAAGAAAGCACAACTACTAATTGAATAGTAGCCCTGATGCAGATGTTCTAGAAAACTCATGATAATATTGTACTGTTTGCTTAAAAAATTGTATAATAGAATGATCTCCAGTATTAAGTTTACAAGGATGTCCAGAAATCATTTTCGAAGTTTTCTTAGCTTGACAGCTTTATTAAAACTAATTTTAATGAAGTTTTTTAAAAACTAATAATAAATTTCCATGTATAATATGCCATTCATGTTTGTTATGTTGAAAACTTCAGGAAATTTGTTGCCGAAATGATCTTTGGATTTTCAACAACGACGTACAAACCAACGAAAATTTTGTGTTTAAATGCTAAATAGTGTAATTAAATGAAATTTTGATCTTCATACAGACAATGCTGTATTTCTGATTTGTTACGCTTATTGTCAAATTTATTATCATTCATTTGTATAATAATATTGAAATGTAAAGAGGTTAAACAAACAATACTTTTGCAACAGAAATTTTGCTGGAATTCTGTTTTGATTCTCTAAATTTAGAGTTTTGAATTTGTTTTGTAAATCAAGTGCTTTCTTTAGGTTTATGCTTGTTTGTCATGTAAAAATATTGTTTTCAATTCAGATTTATAATAAATTTTTTGGTATTTAAGGCAAGGCTAAAAAATTTAGGTATACATGAAATTATGAAACATGTATTTAGGTTTGTTTATTGTTATACCTTATTTCAGCATTAAATGAACAGTTCATTTCTGCTTATTCTGTTCCTGTAATTATCCAAAACACCCCCTCCCCTCTCAAAAAGAGATTTTTCTCCCCACTTAAACTACAGGACAGAATTTGAATAACTGCAAATAGCTCCAATTTTGGAAGGGATTGGTAGCAACTGTTATCATAGTCCACTTCTGACTGTCAATGCACCTGTTCTGTTTCTGACTGAGTTCTGGAAGCATTTTTCAGTGTATTAGAACATACGTCGTGTTCATCCATCCATGATATGGAGTAGTGAATGGAATAACAATCTATATGAAAAAATCTGAACAAAAAATTCAATTTATTTCAATCAAGGGAGTTTTTTTTCATAAAAAGTCACTTCACGAATAGTATAAGAGAAAATAAATTACAAGCATCAGTATATTTTGCCCTGTCTAATCGAAACTCCCTGATTGAGTAAATTGGAATAAAGCCTATAACAAAATTTATTTTCTTTATGTTTATAAGTGACTGAAAATTTTAATTAAACTAATGTTTTGTCCATAATTATTAATTTTAGGAAATGATACTTTGGAGTAAGGAATTTTTAAAAATTTGGTAATACTAACTACATTTTGAACATCTAAATATTTTGACATTACGTTGCATTTCAGAAAACATAAAGATTAATCTTTGCCTATTTTGTTACTTAAGCAGTTATTAATAATAATAGTTTGTCCCAAAATCTATAAAAACTACAAATCCTGTTTCGGTACCCTGAGTTTGAGTTTGATTGCCTAGTTGAGAAAAATGTCTTTGTTTCCTCGTTTTTTCCTCGTGTAAAAATGTTGGAAATTCTGTGTTTGAAATAAAGTTTACAGATGTAACAACACCAAAAAATAAATTGAACATTAGAGACTTTGGTTGTAATTTTTATGTGGTAATGACCTGAAGACTTAGTATGGAATTAATGAGTTTTCTTCATGCTAAGTTGTATTTAAAATATCTGTCAAAATTAAATGTAAACATTGCTTTTCCACGAAAATAGAAAATAAGTACTAGTCCTCTACTTTTGCTGTGAATGATTTTTTCTTTGTAATATTGTTTTGATGTGAAAACATTGTTCAAAATTTAAGTAATAGATGTATGATGCAGAGAAATAAATAAATACCAATAGATACATTTGTTTCTTATTCATATGAGTTGAAAATAAGTAATGTTTAAAATTACACCCCCTCAACTCCTCAATTTATTTCTGAATATTTCTATCTACATCAAATTAAAGTAATAATATTCAACTTTATTCAAATTAATATTTTAACCAAGAGTGCCTACTGAACCACTAAAATATTTAGAGGTTCTTGGTATTCTTTCTTTCTTTTTTTTGGGGGGGGGGGGGGTTACCTCGTTTTGACCATCTACCTATTTCTAGTTTTGAACTTTCAAATTTTCTTTTGCATATTTATCTTTCAAATTTTTAATTTAATGTTTAACTTAATCACATTTAAATCAGAAAATTGCACAGGGTAAACTTAAACATACAATTTTAATTAGCATTTTTTTAAAATAGAAAACCATTTTAATTAGTGATATAGCTTTTTAGATGGTTACAGGATATATTTTTAGATTTAAAACTCTTTACAACGTTTGCCTTTCCGTTCATTTATTTATTTTCATTTTCTTACCTTTTTTTATCTCTTTATTTATTTTGAATCAATTAAATTCTAACACATGGAGGTGAGAATTCACATGCTGCTAACCAAAAAAAAAAAAAAAATTATTCCAAAAAGAAAAAAAAAAAAAAACTGTCGGCAGATTTATATGGATATATTTTTGCTGAAATTAAAAAATAATAAATTATCACTTAGTTGTAACTGTAAAAGGCATGTGACAGCAAAGTTGCACTTTTTGAAGATTAGCCCATTAGTGACTGAAGTTTTTAATTAAACTAATGTTTTCTTTTTTGGATGAAAATGCTGAAAATTTTGTGTTTTAAATAAAATTTATAGATACAATAACACCAAAAAGTAAATTGAACAACAGAGATATGTGTTGTTTACAACAACAACAAGATTACAACAATAAGATCATGCTATTGATCTGAAAACTTAGCATGAAATAAATGAGTTTTCCTCATGCTAAATTGTTTTTAATTTTTAGTTTTTGCTTTGTCATAAAAATTCAAAATAAGTACAAGTCCTTTTTTGGTGCTCTGAATTGTTTTAATTTTGTTTCATTAAAAAAATGTCTACTATCTAACTACCTTTCATTCTAGTATTGTTTTGGTATAAAAATGTTGTTGAAAATTTTAAATAATAGATAGTGTACTTTCAAGAAATAAATATAAAATAATGGAGACATCTGTTTCTTATGCATATAAGAATGTTGAAAAAATATAATGTGTCAAAATACACCCCCCCCCCTCCTTTACTTCCCAATTTATTTCTGAATATTTCTATCTGCATCTAGTTTCAAATAAAAATGACCTCTGATTAATATAATTTCAGTTTTCAACTTTATACAAATTAATCTATTAACTGTGTACCCACTAAACCATTAAAATATTCAGAGGTTCTTAATCTCTTTTTTTTTTTTTTTTGGAGTGGGTTGGGGCGAGATTGGATCCCCGCAGTGTGGGGTGCCCCACGTCTTAAGGGGTTCAATGGCCTCTGATATTAAAGAAAAAAATTGAAAAAACCTAGCACTAAGACTTATTTAACGTTACAAATATACACTGATGGCCTCTGGGGAGGGGCTATACAGATTTTGTTGCAGCAGGCCTAAAATGTATAGATCCTGGCCTGGATAGGATACCTTGTTTTAAGCTTCTACATATTTCTAGTATTACTCTTTCAAACTTTCCTTTGCATATACATGGGTGCCACACCCCTAACAGTACTCCCCCCCCCCGTATGTGGGCATCCCAGGCATATATTTCCTTTCGGAATTTTTAAGCTAATGCTAAACTTTTCCATTTAAATCAGAAAATTGTATATTTTTCCTTTTATAGAAAAAAAAAAAAAATAAAGCTTTTGATATCAATACAAGAAATATTTCTATGTTCAAAAATCTTTATAAAGCTTAATTTAATGTAGCAAAAACAAGCAATTTTTTTATGTTCGTTATTTGTTGCTTATTTATTTATTTTCATTTTCTTAATCAGTCTTTATTCTTTCATTCCTTTTGAATCAATTAAAATCATTATATAATTTTCGTTGTCTCGGAATCTTTTGATTAGTTTAAAATTGATCGTATTAAAGAAAATAAGATTTTAGAAAAATCTGCTCTTAATTCTGCTAACACAGGGCCATTTTGTCTTTTTTTAATGTTTGAATCAAAATCGAGCGTTTCACTTATTGAACAGCATGCATTTTCGAATCCGCGTGCTTACATCTGTGGGAAAAAATGTGCAAATTCTATGTCGATCCGGTGGTTCAGTGATAGGTTCAAATTATCACGATTCGAAGAAAACTTAACATCTTTATTGAAGACTATGTACATTATTTACATTGATGATTAAACCCAATCATTTATTCTAAACAGCGAATTACTCGCTTTCACGGAGCTTGCGCTTCGTGTCGAATTCTATCCATCTCTTCCACAGTCAGAGTTGCCACTAACTTTTTCCATAATCTACTTAATTCAATAAGCGCTTGCAGCGCTCTCTATTGGAATAATGGTTGGGAATGAGCATAGAGCTTAGGTTTCTCTACACACTCCCCACCTAAACTCCTCGAGTTTACATTTTCTTTGTAATCAAAATATATCGAAATATAACAATAACAATTTTACACAACAAAAAATGAATATAGGAATATAAAAAAGTATTTAGAGAAACAAATAATATCATATTCAAATTATTATGCTTTTCAATAAGTAATGAATATCAAATGAAACATAATTAGACAAATTCAAAAATAAAAAATAAAGAAATTAAAGTTCTAAACTATCAAATCGTTTAACTAATATATAGGAAAGAAAAAAAAATTAAAGTTCCAAAAGTTTTTTTTTTTTTTTCACTGTCCATTGATCATTTCCAAAGGATACACTAGTTGTATCGGCCTCCTGTATTGTCCGTCCTTTGTCTTAACTGTGCAGGCACGAACAAGTCCATCACGTCCTTTAAAGAGTTCTGTAATAATACCTAAAGGCCACAAGAACTTATTTTTGTTACTTCCTTCGAGAAGTACCACGTCCCCTATCTTGAGAGATTTTCCTTCTTTACTGCAATCCAAGCGATGTCCAGTTCTTAAATCTAGAAGATATTGGGTTTTCCATTTCAGCCAAATGTTCTTTAACAGTTTTGTCTGATACTCCTTTCTTCTTCTCAATTGGTCAGGAGAAGTTTTGGCGATGAGATCAGAGAAGTGAACTGGATAGCTGTGGTCATTCTTTGCATAATTTAAAAAATGTAAGGGAGTTAATGCTTCAGGTTCATCTATCTCGTTGTAGGTGTAAGATAGTGGGCGCGAGTTCAAAACTGTTTCCACTTCTGTTAGAAGCGTTGTCATTTCCTCGAACGTCAGAAGGGCTTTTCCTATTACTTTTCGCAAACATTCCTTAACCGATCTAACAAGGCGTTCATAGAATCCTCCCCACCATGCGGCTCTTTCGATGATGTATTTCCATTGTGTTCTTTCTTTAGCTATGAAATTTTTAAATGTATCATCTTCCAATATTTTAGAAAACTTTCTCATTTCTTCTTCAGCTTTCTTAAACGTCTTAGCATTATCGGAATAAATGATTTTGCAATTCCCTCTTCTACTTAAGAATCTTCTGAATGCAAGTAAAAAGGCTTGTGTCGACATGTTTGACACAAGTTCAAGATGTACGGCACGAGTTACTGCGCAGGTAAACAAAACAATATACGACTTTTGCATATCTTTGTAGTTCTTTACATATACAGGTCCCGCAAAATCAATTCCGCAAATGGAAAATGGTGGTGACTCTTGGATTCTATCTTTCGGTAAAGGCGCTGTTATTTGATCTGCTGGTTTGGCTAAATATTTC
The DNA here is from genome assembly GCF_026930045.1 of Uloborus diversus. Taxonomy (NCBI): domain Eukaryota; kingdom Metazoa; phylum Arthropoda; class Arachnida; order Araneae; family Uloboridae; genus Uloborus; species Uloborus diversus. The sequence goes on from NC_072733.1 coordinate 118,794,560, forward strand.
TGGCAAATCAAGCATTTTTTGATGATCTTTTTAATTAACTGGCGCCCCTTCGGGATCCAGAAGCGAGATCTAATTTTGGCTAGAGTAGCAGATGTACCTCCGTGCATTATTTTTTCATGCACTTTAAGTACTATCAGTCTCGTTAGCGCGGAGTTTGTAGGCAAGATGACTGGATGTTTATTATCCAAAGAAAACTCTGAGAACTCCAATCTTCCTCCTAATCTCATGACTTGCTTTTCATCGATGTAGGGGGCGAAATTGTACAACGGGGAATTCTTTTCAACCGAATTACCCTCACTTAAAGATTTAAATTCTTCTCCAAAATGTCTCTTTTGTTCACATCGTATCAATAAATTTTCTGCTTCTTGTAGCTCTTCTGTAATTAGAGCTCCTTGTATGTTACTAGATTTTCTCAATTTCGCGATAAAGCGTTTTGTCCATGCTGTAACCCTCAACAACTTTTCTAAGTCACTATATTTGGATAAATCAACTGGGTCTTCTCTATTTTTCGACTATACATTCAAGTTCATGTGTCTCCAGGGATTTTTTTCTATATTCTAGCTGAGATTCTTCTACTATTTTCTCATGGATCAATTTTGGCCAATGGTCAGGCGAAAGTCTCAACCAAGGTGGACCTTGTGTCCAAAGGGGTTCATTAATCAACTTTGAGATCTTTGCTCCTCGGCTGACCAAGTCCGCTGGATTATCACAACTTCTGCAATGTCCCCAATTATTTGGTGACGTCAACTTCTGAATGTCCTGAACACGATTCTTAACAAAGGGTTTAAATGCATCGGGCTGTTTCTTGATCCAAAAATACGTTATGCTTGAATCGGTCCAAAAATAACAAGGAATATTTAAATTCAAAATTCTAACTATATTATTTCCCAATTTGGCAGATAGTAATGCCCCCATTAGTTCTAATCTGGGTAAGGTGAGTATTTTCAATGGCGCTACCCTATTTTTGGAAGCAATGAACGTCGTTCGAATTTCTTTATCATTCGTCTTGAAACGTAAGTACGCAACTGTACCATATGCCACAGTGCTAGCGTCTGAGAAGCAATGTAATTCGAGATTTCTAATGTCTGAGCACAAACTTTCAAAAAAATAATGTCGAGGGATTTTGAATTTACTTATTTGATGCAACTCTTCGCACCATTTTCTCCATAGGGAGATCAAATCTTCAGGAAGTGGCTCGTCCCAATCTATATGTGATGCCCAAATCTTCTGAATCAAGAGTTTGATTCTTACAGTGAAGGGTCCCAAAATTCCTATTGGGTCAAAAATTCGTCCTAACACTTGTAGAATAAACCTTTTTGTCTCAATTGGCTTCGATAAAAATGACAATAGGCTTCGGATATCAAAATACAGTAAATCCCTCGAATTATCCCACGCCATGCCCAGAACTTTTAAGGCGGCGTTTTCAACATCAGAAATTCGAAAATTTGCATTTGAAATTATGCCTTCTTTTTCCCAAAGTTCATGTAATTCTCTCGAATTAGTATGCCATTTGTGCAGTTGCATGCTCGCTTCCTTGAATATCTGGATTGTCTCCAAAGAAGTAGTCAATGCTTCCCTGACTGTGTCTCGACTTAAAATTACATCATCTACATAAACATTATTTTCTAAAATACTAACTGTTTCAGGGTAGAGTTGTTTATACATTTTAAAGTGATGTTTGAGAGTTGCTGATAGTAAAAATGATGAGCTATTCAGTCCGAAAAGAATTGTTGAAAAACGATAAACAAGAGGCGGGATATTGTCATTGGTGGGGGAGTCAGTGAAGAAAAACCTGGTTACGTCTCGATCTTCTTTATCTAAGAGAATCTGTAAGAACGCTTGCTTTATATCTGCAGTAAATGCTACTGGATAATATCTAAATCTTAACAGAATTTCGAATATCTCCGGATACAAATTTGGGCCAACGTGGAGACAGTCATTTAAAGATGCGGAGTTTGAGTCATGTGATGACGCATCAAAAACAATTCGTAATTTGCTTGTGGTTCTATCTTCACGTATTACTTCCCTATGAGGCAAAATAAAACACGATGTTTTCTTTATCCGTTTCGTCTGTGACGGGTTCAATTATATTCTGTTTCAAGTAATCTTGTATTATGTTTTGGTATTCAGAAAATAGTTGCGGATTTTTTTTGAATCGATTTCTAAGTCGGTTGAACCTTTGTTCCGCGATTTCTCTATTATCATCTAATCTTGATGTGTCACTTTTCCATGGTAATTTAACTTTATACCGACAATCTTCGTATACTACATCAGATTCGAACTGTTTGAGGATTTCATTTTCGGTTGAATTATAATTTTGATTTTCGCATATGAGACCGGAATTTTCTAAATCCCAAAATTTTTCTATTTGTTTCGAGATTAAATCTTCCTCTACTATCACATTAAATGATAAAGTAAAGTTATCTTCTCCTTCTCGTCCTTGTAGGCTCCAGCCAAAAATAGTTTCTACAGCGACAAGATTTTTGTTCAAACGTTTAATGTGACCCGTTACTATATTGTAGTAATAATCTGCTCCGATCAAAATGCCAACAGGTTGTTGACTGTCAAGAGAATCCGCTAATATCAAATTTCGTAGCAGTTTATTTTGTCTAATTTCTTTTGATTTTGGTGGAGGAATGTCCGAACCTGATATGTGATCGGTTACCAATAATTCAACTTCTATTCTAGAATTAGGGGAACTTCTATGTTCAAGTACTAATCTAATGACGTCGTAAGTCTTTTGAATTGGCGCAGTAATTCCAAAAGTGTAAACCGATAATTTTTCTTTTCTAATTACTTCAAGATCTAATTTATTAGCTAATTCTTGTGTAATGAAAGACTTCATGCTTCCATTGTCCAAAAGAAGACGCGGATAGCTTATGCCTTGTTTTGTTTTGATTTTTACCGAGCAAGTTTGCAAAAGCATCGAATTGGATTTAGAATGTGATACGGCAGAAATGATTTCCTTATTTTTTTCAAATTGACTATCATTATTTCTCGAAAGTGAACTTGCTTCTTTTTTGTCGGTGTCATTATATTTTAACTTTGAGTGAGATTTATAACAAATCGCCTCGGAATGAGCTCCTTTGCAAATTTTGCAACGCTTAGTTGCCTTAAAGTGGCAAGCAGATATTCTGTGATTTTTTCTAAGGCATAAATAACACCTGCCATCCCCCCGCAATACATTCCTTTTTTCATCCACGTTGAGATTTACGCATTTTTCCGACTCGTGATCTTCTGAGCAAAATAGACACTTGTCAAGATTTATTGACGTTTTAGCAATTAGCTCATGTGTTGAAGGACATCTGTTTTCTGTCAAGTGCTGTGATCTGGAAGGGATCTTTCTGAACTGCTTATTATTCAAAGTACTTGTTTTAATCTGTTCACTGCTATTCGAAGGCGGAAGTTTTATACTAGCGATTTTTTCCCGAGATTCTATCTCCGAACGGAGAAAGTTTAGAAATGCATTCAAATCTATATTGGCTGAATTCTCTCTATTGCGGTGAAATTCTAGAGCGATATCAGCAGGAATTACTTTCATCAAAACAGGAATTAACATATTCTCGTAACTCTCGGGTTGGACATTGAGTGAAGAAAGGCTTCTTATTTGTACGTTAATTTTATCATACAATTTTCTTAATTTCGTAACTTCATTTGAGCTTTGTACCGGGGTCAAACTCAAGAGATTGGAAATGTGCGTGTTAATTATCAAGTCATTTTGACCAAATCTATTTTTGAGAATGTCTATCGCAGAATCATAGTTTGTTTCCGAAATCGAAAAACCTTCTATAGCACTAGCAGCATTTCCGCTCAAATAACTTTTCAAATAGTTGAATTTTTCGACTTTTGAAAGTGTTGTGTTCTTGTGAATAGTTACTTCGAAAGAATTCCAAAAATTTATCCAATCACCGTAATCACCGTTGAATTTTTGGATGGAAGTTTTTGGTAACCGTACGTTACTTTGTGTTTGGTTTCGAATTTCATCGATAAGAGAGGAATTATTTGATACGTTATTAACGGGCGTTTTATTTTCATTTCGCTGCTCTAATTTCTTAAAATAACGATTTATCCGACATTTCGTCAAAGTTATTTTATCTTTATAATTCATGGAAGTTTCTATATCAGAATCTAGTTTCTTCTCGTCTTCTATCAAAATTTGTATTTTTTCATCTAAGTTATCAAGTTCTATCTCCTTGCTATTTAACAGTTCTAAACAATTTTCTAGTTCTTCATTTTGCTCTTCTTCTATGTATTTATCAACATTTTTTACGATTACCGTAGTAGAAGAGCGAAGAACAGTTCTTTTTTGTATAAATGATTTTGGTTCCATTTTCAATGATTTTCAACAATGTAAATGATTCAAAAGTTCCTACCTTTTGCAGTCTTCGCATAAAAATGCTATCCAAATGAGATTCACTTACTAAAAGTTATAGTTCATTCTTCCCGGCCGATGCACCATTGTGGGAAAAAAATGTGCAAATTCTATGTCGATCCGGTGGTTCAGTGATAGGTTCAAATTATCACGATTCGAAGAAAACTTAACATCTTTATTGAAGACTATGTACATTATTTACATTGATGATTAAACCCAATCATTTATTCTAAACAGCGAATTACTCGCTTTCACGGAGCTTGCGCTTCGTGTCGAATTCTATCCATCTCTTCCACAGTCAGAGTTGCCACTAACTTTTTCCATAATCTACTTAATTCAATAAGCGCTTGCAGCGCTCTCTATTGGAATAATGGTTGGGAATGAGCATAGAGCTTAGGTTTCTCTACAACATCCTTCAGAACCCGTTTCAGCCACTCTTTCCGCTCCCGTTTGCGACTATTTTTTAAAATGAAACTCGAAAGCGAACAAGGAGCCAATCTTGCAGCTCGGCGGCAACCCTATTTTCACCCTGTAACCGGTAGCGCTTTCCGAGCGTAGCTGTTGTCGCAACTCTGAAAACTACGTTTTCAAATAGGGACTCTAGTCATGATGCGGGGAGGCATAAATCCACATCCTAGAGCTTTCGCGAAGGGCTTTTCCCTGATTGGCTACCATGCTGGCGTGACGTCTACCGTTTAACCGGAAATGAAGTGTATGCGTGTGACGTCACTCCCTTACATGACAGCTCTACTTTACCATGTTAATCCTACGAGAATGCTGAGTGAGGTATAATATTTGGGAAATTAGGAAAGGTTTTATCTATTTCTTCGGTTTCAAAAGCACTTATTTCAATACCAGGTAAGTCGAAGCATCAAATGCAATCAGTCTTATGTTCATTTTAAATACAGATTTTATTTGAGAGATAGATAAAGTTTTGTTTACGTTCGCGTAGTGAACCATTGAGCCACATTCTGCAAGTGGTGTTATTATATAGTCGTACATTTTCCTTCCATCGAAAACTACTTGAATTGATGAAACTATTTTCATATTAGATGAGTAAAAGTCACCAAAAAAATCCGTATTTCATGAAATTTATTGGTTTTTTCTTCGATTTTTCAGAATAACATAAATGTTTGTTTACATTCGTTGAGGTGAAGTGTTGTTGTTAATTTTGCCTCTTGTTAAAAAAATTCTGCTTATTTCAACTCAGTTAGGAAGCTTTTTATGACATTTTATAGTCTGTTAAAGCATTATATGCAGGGCGTATATCATAAAATTTTGTTTATAATCACTGAATGAACCACCCTTTTCTACGTTGTGTTGCTACTATTTTAAACTCTAAACAAATGCGTTACACATTTTTCTCTCATTAAAAACAAGTTACATTGAGATTAAATGAGTTAAAGTCACCAAATAAGCGGCATTTCTTTAATTTTGTGTTTTTTTTCCTTTTTTTGAAAATAAAATGAATGCTTGTTTACAATTCGTCGTACCGATAGCATACGTTATATCGTTTGACGGTTCTGTTTATTCTGCAGATATTAATTTCTTCCTAGAACTTATTAGCCTTAAGTTTTATTATTTTGGTTCAAAGTAAGTTAGAGCGAGGAATGCAATAATTATGGAGTATAGTCTAGGTTCAGTTAACCACCCATGTTCCATGTTGTGATTTTCACTGTTCACTAATCACTGCAGGTTTTTCTTGGATTACAAACCATTTGCATAGGTAAAAGATTTAAACTAAAGTTAGAAAATACATCTATGTATTTCAAACATTTCATGTACCTTTTTTTGTTCTTCAGATTTAGACGTTTGTCCACATTTGTTGAACCTATATCCACCTATAATGTCATTTGCTATGTAGTGTTGGTGTTATTTTCTGCTTTTATTAATTTTTTCTTAAAATTCTATTTATAGCTTTACATTAAAAAAAAATTTGTCTAAATGTCTAAAGCATTTCAAAAAGAACATTTTGAGCTGTGATGCAAAGATACAGTATTTAGTGTATCATCTCAACTCCCTGTCGATAGCGACTATTGTTGTATTGTTGACCATCTTTGCTTTTCGTGACTGTTCAAGGCTTTTCTCAAGTCAAATCTTGAAGTAAGATTTTTGCACAAGATTGGCAAATAATACATGATTTGGCTGATCATTTTCCATTTGAACGGAACTTTAATGTAATTAATGGTTTTTATTATTATTTATGCTGATTGAACACTTACTCATTATCCAATCAACCAGCAGATCGCCAAAATTTTTGCAGAAATATTTTCGTAGCTGATGCATTTGGCAGTTTTTTTCAACCTCGCTGTTTTTGAAGCCGAAGACTACGTCATAATGTTTCTCAACTTTCACCATGTAAACAAAATATTGCCAATCAAAGAATCTTTAAAAAACTTTTTTTGCTGTGTTAAATAATCCAGCAACTAAGTTAGGCAAATCCATAAACAGCACAAAAACTTCCATTAATTTTTCCTTTTTGCACAATTTCAAACAATCGCCAAATTTTACTACTTATTTTGGAAACATTTCGGATGAAACTCTTTAGTGCCATTTTATTGTGACCAAAAGTATCTCAGCACCTGGCGATAATATCTTTGTAACGAAAATTAATAGATCGTTTTACAAAGTAAGGAAAGAAGGAGGGAGCATAATGGAAGGTATCCCAAAACGATTCCTGCAAATTCGGTAAAATCGCACCAAGAGCCCACATTGATTGAAATTTCCCAAAATAACTAAAGCAAGTATAAGGGGATTACGAGCAACGTCAATAGCAATACAGAGAAGGTTTTAGACTCCATGTTAAAAAAAAAGAGTATCAACAGATTAATCTTTTTAAACATGAGAAGTATAATTTCATGTTTTGGAAATTTGTATATGCTTAAATATAGTGCTTTCGTTTCTAAATCAATATTACTTTGTTCTTTATACTTATTGCTATTTTAGTTTTATGGGTAAGGAAAAAACTCTACTTTTAATCATGTCAAAAAGATGTTTTAAATTCTTTCACTTAAACCAGAAAAAAAAGCAAGTAACGATTTTTTCTCATAATTATTACTGACTCAGGCAACGCCGGGTATTTTTGCTAGTTTACTTATAAATCTGATGATTTTTGAATATTTTGATGAGAACATTTTATCTGCTTAGTTGTGTTTATGTACATCTTTTGATATATTCCTTTTTTCTTTTAGAACCCTGAATTTTTTTGTTCATGTTCGCAATCACTTCAGTGAGCGTGATGGCTCAGATTCTCAAAAGATGAGAAGCAGGAGAAAATTGGATCAGAAATATAAGGTATAATTTAGTTTTGTTATGTTAATATCCATGCATAATCATTTAAATAATTTTAGACAGTAAGAATTAAAAATATATTTAATTAGTCTGTTGGATCATTCAAGAACCTGACATATTTATTACCTTTTACATACATTACTACTAAGTAATCATAAATATGTATCCTGCACGAGAACTATCACGTGAGGAAACCGAAAAAATAACTTCATTCAAAAAATTGAAATACTGTCAGCCACGTTTAATGGGATAACAAATAAAAACCTCCCAGAACAAAAATATTTCCCCATTAACACAATGTTAACCATCCCCACTTAATCAAATAATTTCCCGGGACAATCAAATAATATTCATCGGTTTTCGCAAAGATTCTTGCTGAGAAAATTTTTGAATAAATTAGAAATGAATAAGTAAGAATTGTTGATACAAAAAAAAATTATATATATATATTTCGCCATCAACGGGTGAGAAAAAACTTTTTTCCCCATCCAAAAACATTCTCTGTTCTATCTAATTTCTTTTGTTGACCACACAATAAATAGCGCATTCAGTAATTAAATTAAATAATACTAAGAAATATACACATTTCAGACGAAAGTAAAAAGTGATGAATATCAAATGTAAAACGTGGCAGACGAGGAGAGAAGAAAAGATGTTAGGAAAGTTTCATGTATTAAATGGAATGCAGACTATTTACACATTAAATTTTGTCCTAATGATTACAGAGCTACATTTGTTCTTTAAAAATTACACCCTGTCCTAGGTACGCTTGCCATGCCACAGCTTCATTCCTTTTTTAATGAAAGAATTAATTTAAATGACTTAACGAATATCTATCATAAAGACACAAGTTATTTCATGGTAAACTGTCATTCATATTTTATGTAAATTTTATTTAGAAAACATCAGATTAGTCATAATTATTGTTCTGCTAAACTTTTGCATATTTTATGTTAAAAATAATTTTTTTTTATTTAAATATAAATGTTCTGTCACCACATTATTACTTCTGCTTTAATTATTTCTTTTTTACTTCACCTTTTTTTATTTATTTTTCTGTAATGGGATTATTAATGTTCTATACTACAATCCTCTGACAAACCTCTGTTTTAAACCTTTCATACTCAAAAAGGATTTGTGTGCAGCATTTTTTCCTAGGTCATCCAGTGTTCATACTCTATTTAGATGAAAAAATTACATGACTTGTTCATGACTTCAATGAAAATTTTCATGACCTTGTTATATGAAGAGAATAGCACTTTTTAATCTCAAATTTGTTAATTTTTGGAAATGAGCATTAGCAAAACGTCTACATGAATGCCACAGCCTCATAGAAGCACTTACTCCACGAAGTGAAGTACAAATGCAGTGAAACGAGTATGATGCTTAAATGCCTGATGTTTTTTTATAAACTGGCAGAATGATAATGAATGAGACAAAGATTGAATGAGTCATCACTAAGTTTCAATAAATTTGCCTCAAAAGTTGCCTTAGTGTCAACAGTGCATTTAATCATCCACATAACTTGATAGTATTTTGGTTCTTTAAAGTAAAGCCACATAGTTTAGTTTTTTATGTTTCTAAACCAAATCTTTTTTTGAAAAAAAATTCAGTAATGATTCAAAAGTATACTTGTTTTGTTTACTTATTTGAACATTTTCAAATGCATATTGATTAATAAGTTCAGAAATTTCAAAACATGTTTGATTCCTGACATTGAACGTAGCAGTGGGTAGCATGGATTAATTTTGAGCGCCATATGTTGGGCACTACTGTTTTAGAGTATAAGAATTCCTCTTTTTCTGTATTCTATTGCCTGACTAAAGATCTTTATTTTCTAAAACCTTCAACAAATTAAGATAAACTCTGATAAATTTAATAATAAAGTTCTTACGAGTGATGGAATCGAACTCGGATGCAATTAAATCACTTTTTTTGAGTGGGCGTGGCAAAACTAAGAACAAGAAATTTCGCTACTATGGAATATGAATCATAAGAGGTGTTGAAAATGACAGTGAATTCAAAATAAGTGATGCCCAAGCAGTAAAATCACATCGCAAAAAAAAAAAGGCAAGCGGCTGCGACATAAGTGAATGCAATGAGATTTCAAAGTTCAGATTTGATTTAAGGATCATTGAATTTTCCACTTTTAATAGCTTTTGTGTGCTATTCTGTTAAATCACTTAAGATTTCTAATACTGCTTTAGTTAATATTACTTTCTCTTTGACTAGGACATTTTTCCATGACTTTTCCAGGTCTGAAAAAAAATCGTTAATTTCTTTTCAGTGAATTTCCATGGTTTCCAAGACCCGAACTATGGTCATCAAAACTGGAGTGTCTGGAGTCATTAGCCTAGCAATACGTTTTTCATATGAACTGATATTTGCTTACAGCTTAAGGTGTTAGTATTGATTGTTGGATTGGTACATATTATGAATGTATGTAAAAAAAATTAAAAGTTTTTATGTAAAAAAAAAATCTAACATTCAAAAGAACAAATCTTTTTAAAAGTATATATTTGTCTTACTTTTTATGCTTTTCTTTTTAATGGGTATTTAATTCACGAAATGTCAGAGAAATAACAAATATTCATTTCCTGGAAATGTAGTTATTCTCAAAGTGGATTATTTTTGGCAGAAACTTTTAAAAAACAAAACTAAATGGGATGGACTTTAAAAAAAAATTTCTTCAGTACTGTTTAATTAAATTTTAAATGTGTTGATTTAATATTTTTTTATTATCATGAATGTTTACACAATTTGAGTAATTTAATGCAATGCAGCAGATGGAGATACATTGTTAATGTAGGAAGAATAAAAGGAATATTTCCCCGAATAGTTTACCAGCTTCCAATATAGTTAAGTTTTCAGCATAGGCTTCTCGTGCAGGAGGGAAAACTGCTCCCTTACTTCAAAAGATAAATATTAATGATAGATTGAAAAGTGATTTTTACAGGGTGGATTAATTTATTTCATGAAAACAAAATTTACAAATAAATAGACTTTTCTCATATTTCATAAGAATAGAACTTTTTAAATTGGAAATGGGCAGTTTACAATGGTTATCCAATGTAATTTTTCATGCTATGTTCCATATATATAGAGGCCTTTTAACCAGTAATGTTAAAAACTAATAATGTAAGCCAAATTTAAAAATACAAATTCAGCTTTGGAGGCTCCGAAGCCTCCTCACTTCTTTTTAGTGCACCAGGTGCCAATGATTTTCTGGAATCCCTTAAAAGATGACAAAGACTTATAAATTTGCATTGCGGTAAGCCGCTGCATTTATTGCAGTTTTTTTCCTCTGTCAACATTCTGTGTTGTTCCAGATGTCATCGATAAGCTCACTTCTTTTGCATTGAAGAAAAGGGCTCCTCATAACCATGAAACTGCAATACATCAAATGTAGCTGCGTATTATTCTGAACTCAGGTGTGACAAATCAAACCATTTAACAATGCCATCTGTAAAAGGAACGAATATATTCACATTTATAGGAAGTACCAGAAATTTATACATAAGACATTATGATGATAAGAATTGTAGAAATATGGAAAACAAAAAAGACAAGGTATATTTTCTGTTAATAAATCCAACTACATACATATCAAGTAACTTGAAGAAAAAAATCATAGTATGGAACTAAGATTTTAGAAATTTAAAACCATGGTGATGCAGTTGTTGTGAATGATACAGATAAAAATCAGCTGTTTTTTAAATGTAACAAATAATGAATGCTACTGATTCCAAAGATATTTTGAGGATTCGGAAACTGTACCTAAAATTTTTATCTGAAAAGTTTTGCCAATCTTCCAAAAAAGGTAACAGTAGGGATATTTAAACTATTTCACTATTTTCATTCAAGAAAATCTGAAAATAATAATAATAATAATAATAATTATATCATACAGTGCATTTTAAAAATAAAAAATGTCTTGTAAAGTACACAGTCTATTCTCAAACCCACTGACCTGAAATTTGCAATTGAGGCAGTGAGAAGCAAAGGGATGCAGGTGCCAAAATTAAATTAGAGATAACTGGGACAAAAGGTAGGTGAACCTCTCCTCTGTTTTGGGGCAAAAGATAGTAGCAGGGGGGTGGAGAAATAACACCTGTTGGCTCGAGCCTGAAGGGGGCCCGATTTTTTTTAAAATGAGGGGGAAAATATGTGTAGAGCCGTAGGTGTAAACAATTTGGAGGGGGCTTGTAAAAGGTTAATGAAAGCCTACCTATGACGGCAACTTCAAACATTTTTTACTGAAAACTTGAAAATGTCCATTTACATCCCTTTGCATCTCAGTTTCAACAGTCTAAAATTTGCACAATATTTCAGATCAAAACAATGAAATTTACACTAAAATTTAGGGTTGAAATTTGAAATATAGCCAATATTTAAAATTAATGATAAAAAAGTTAAATGTTTAAAAAATGGAATAAATTTGTGTATTGAAGTTAAATTCCAAACACTGTTTTAATAAGTCTATCATAATTATTTCATGCTAGAATTTATACTGATTGTCTGACAGATTTCACTACAAAGCTTTCTTTCTGGTGGTTTTTAAAATGTAAGACATTCTCTTACAATTTCATTTCATACATAAAGCAGTTACTTTCAGTTAAGTATTTTTGATTGGAAAAGGGGATAAAATTAATATGTGAGGAAATAAAATAAGTACAAGTTCTAGAACACTGAATAATAAAAAATAAATACACATAACGTTATAGGTTTAATTTCTTTCGACCTAGGCTAATTTGTTTTCTTTAAAAATACTTCAGAAAATGACAGAAGTAAAATTAAATGATCATTATGAGCTGTAAATAATTGAAAATAAATTAAGAATGCTGCAACAGAGAACTAATTGTAAAATTATTGTAACGAAAGCTTTTCTAAAGTTGGAAAAAAATTCAGAACTTTTCCATGAATTCAACTTCAGAAAATTTGTATATGAAACATTGAATAACAATTTGTAAATCTGCACTGTGATATTTTGTGATGTATTAAAAACTTGTAAACGGTATGAAAATGAGGTACATTTTTAAATGTCTGGCTAGTGCCACCACTCACAAAAACCAATTGCACACAATGTTTTAATAACTGTAATTAATTTTTGACAGTTATGTTGTTAAATGTTGAATATAGAATAGAAAATCATAAATATTTACATATAATCAGATATGAAACAAAAATCCAAAATTATTCAATGAATGCTAATAGCAATGTTTAGAAATCCTTAGAAAAAGTAACTAGTCAGTAAACAAAATGACTGGTCGACTAAACACCAAATGTAGTTAAACTTGAAATGTGTTCCTACATCAGATTGTAGCTAACAAATTTAAAGGGTGAACTTAAAAAGGGCTCATGAAAAACACATTTAATACATTCCAGAAATTCAAAAATTCATTTTTAATATTTTGAAGCAAAAAATTACAAAACAAAACAGAACTTTACACTTGTTTTCGTGCGGTCTTTTTTGTACAATTTAGCAGTAGTTTTTGTTGCAAAAACTTTTTACAGCTACTCATGAAGTTGCAGACAATTATTTTATTAGAATTGTTTTCATGCAATCAATATTCACTACACAAAAACATGTTTGAGTGTACTGAATTGAATGTTTACTAGTGGTTTTAAAAAACAAATGATTCCAAAGAAAATACCATTGAGTTTCTGGAACCAAATTAGCAACTTTGGACCCCCATTGCATCTGAACTTGGGCCTATGCAAACAAATCACTCTATCTGGGCGCATAACTAAGGCGAATTCCCTAAAATCCAGAATTTGTCCAGATCCATGACCCTCAAAGAAGTGGCGTTTGGTACAAAGATAGTTTTTCTGTGAAAAACAAACATTGATAATGTTAAACAATAAGTTATCACCTCAAAGTCAGAAATACATGCAATACACTGACAAACAAGTTATTACACACATCAAGTGCAGTTTTGTCCTTGTTATTAACTCATCAGTCTGGAATAGTGAATATCCAAGCTGGAGACATATGTCATCTCATTGAATCTGAGAGGGCCAAAAAACTGTTTACTACTAGTTTGCTGGACTTCTCAGGATTGATGGATATGCTAATTTTGCTTTAGCAGAAATTAATGGAGGAAAAAATGGAAAGTTATTACATAATCCAAAAGGTTTAACAAAAATTGAAAATTTATAATTAAACCCCACTTATATAAACCAGATAACTCCCACATCAACACCGGATAACCACCCCAACAGTACCGTATGACCAGCCGGATATCCTGCAAAAATCTGCCGGATATCCTATCCCGAGAGGATCGGCCGGATTGGATATCGCCGGGTATCGGAGAGTAGAAAAATGAGCCGGATAGCTATTGGGTATCCGATGCATCCCTAACTGCAACCATTTTACTTAAATTTTGATATTTCGTAAAATCTTCAAAATGCAGTTATGATTGGCTTAATTAAAAATTCATCTGAGAAAAATTTACCTAAATTTATTGCAAATAAAATTATTGCAAATTTAAAAATAAAACATTAAAGCTGTAAATAATATGAAATTTCTGAATTACGGATGATCATCAAATACTATTGTTAGAGCAAGCCTAACCCGACAGCATCGCAATGCTATGATTAAGTAAGCTTCACAATGCTGCCAGGATAGGTTTGCTCCGACTTTAGTCTCACGGACTTCAGCTCTAATCCATGGTGGTCGGACCAGGGACCAAGACCCCTAATTAGGGGGACCCAAGACCCCCTAGACATAGGGGGGCCCTAGGTCGTCAGGGGTCCTCTGAAGTCAATCCTTACAATTTTAACAATTAGCCAAAATAGTTAAGGGCTTTTGGGTGTCCTAGGCAACAGCCTAGTTTGCCACTTCGGTAATCAGGGCTTAGGTTCGACACAGTTTTCACTGGCGTTGGACCAGCGGACAACCAGTGATTTCTAATGCTGCTCATGGGGGAAAATATTATTAGCATATGTGCCAACTTTTGGAAATGGATATCAGTAAAACTTTTATGTGAACATCTTCCATCTAATTAAAAGTTTTCTTAAATTAAATTAAGAGGAGGTAATCTAGAACTGAGGTTTTTAACCTTTCTGAATCCATGTACTGCTCTTGCGTATCATTAACTATGGGTAGCTCCAACAACAACTTTTCCTTTATTGATATTTATTAAACGTCTCAATTTAAAATTTTACATGCTATGAGCATGAACAAGTCACACATATGATTTTTGAGCAAAGGCTTTAACTTTGTTCAAGAGGTAGTGGAATTAATGTCTAAAAAATACTATAAAATCACAGCAGAAAATAAGGTGATAAATGAAATAACACAGGACAGGCAGATATCGGTTCAACAAATGCAAACACTTGTCTTACTCTCAAAAACAAAAGAAGTACATAAAATGAATGAAATGCAGTTCACTTTGTTGACTCTGACTGACTGATTACCAACGCAAATTGATTTTAATGTAAGGTAAACCTGCTGTGCTTAGTGAAAATTGATGCGTCACAACACCAAATATGGTATTTCAGTGAACATAGACAATAGCTTGCATTTGTTATTTAAACTTACTTTGAACCATAAGAATAAAATTAAAGACGAATAAATCCAGAAAGAATTTAATACCAGTAGAATAAACGGTACCAGCAAACGTTATAACGTAGAAGGATGTTATCTGTACTACAAACATAAACAAACATTGTCTCGTTTAAAAAATAAAAACATTAAAATTAGGGGAAAAGGTTTACTTAATCTCAAAGTGAATAGCTTTTTTAAGTGAAAAATGTGTAATTAATTTGTTTCACGAGAGAAATAGTAACAACACAACGTGGAACAGGGTGGTTCAATCAGTGATTATAAACAAAATTTTATAATATACGCATTGCATATGATGCTTTAACATACTATGAAATGTCATGACAAACTTCATAACTAAGTTGAAATATGCAGAATTTTTTTTAAAAAAGAGGCAGAATTAAAACCAACACTACACCTTAACGAATGCAAATAAACATTTGTATTGTTCTGAAAAACCGAAAAAAAAAACCCCCATAAATTTCGTGAAATACGGATTTTTTCGTGACTTTTTCTCATCTAATATCGAAATAGTTTCATTAATTCAAATAGTGAATAACAGTAACAACACATGCAATGTGGCTCAATGATACACTACGCGAACGTAAACAAAACTTTATCTATTTCTCCAATAAAATCTGTACCTAAAATGAACATAACACTGAATGCATTTGATACTTCAACTAACCTGGTATTGAAATAAGTGCTTTTTAAACCGCATAAGTGGATTAAACCTTTTCAAATTCCACACATGCATAACCTCACTTTCCTCTTCGTAGAGATAACATTTAAAACAGAATGTTCGCAGCCCGGAAGTGACATTTTCAGTTATATGTCAAACGTCACTGGATGACTTCGCCAGCAGATAGCCAATCAGGGAAAAGCAGTTCGCGAAAGCTCTAGGATGTGGATTTATGCATCAGGCATGAAGAAGTCTTTCTACTCCGTGGTCATGAGTAAAATTATGACGTAATTATGATTCATTTCGCCGCTTGAGCGGAGTTGTTTGCTTCTAATATTGAACTGACCCAGCTGCTAACTTTTCAGACCCAATAAAAGTGAGGAAGCCTTGCAGATGCCTGACCCAGCTGTATTGCTTTGTATATAAATCTGGCAAGACCACTACACTTGTCAAAGTGCGTTCAGTTTTTCCAGTAATCGAAGATGGCAAGTTCATTTCGTAAAAGTTTTATGTTATCTAGTGAAAATTTGGACGATTTGTGTAATCATTTCAACACAGTGAGTGCATTTTTAGTTTTCGAAGTACTTTTCCATGATTTGCATTTTGGAACTGCTTTAATTTCTTGTGATGAATTGCTTTTGCGTAAAATAGTGTAGGCTGTGATTGCATGTGTCATTACAAGCTAAATCTGAATTTTCTTTCCGTTGAAAAAAAAAATTATGATGGTGATCAGCAAATGATCTGCCGATTTACAACCAAATGAAAAGTTAAATTTCTTGTGTGAAGCTGTCAGACATACTTTACCTTTACTGTTATTATTATTGTTTACTTGATCTTAACGGTTTTAATTGCAGTGCGTAGAAATTGTTTTCATGAAAGATGTTCTTGTGAATTTATAGAATAGGTTGATGAAAATCAAGTCTGAGGTACTTGTTACTCTGAAACTAAATGAATAGCTGTAAAGTAGGGTCAAAAAGTATGGAAATATGTTTGTTCTAATCTCCAATGGAATGTAGCATTTTGATTCCTTTGTTGCCATGAACGAAAAAGTAAACATTGTTTTTTTCCCCTTTGTTCAATTTGAACTTGGGGCATCTATATTTTAAATTAAAATGTTGTGTCTTATCAAGATAAAAACTTATTCTCATAAATCTATTTTACCTCTGATCTTACCTAGTTAGGCGCAGACGTATTTGACACCCAGTGGCACATTTACAAGTTAAGGGGCCCTTTTAGAGCTCCATATGTCTATACTAAGCTATGTATAACATTTATTATGTATATTTTTATAACTTTTACAGGGCCTCAAAGATTATGGAGGCCTTTCACAGTCGCCACATTTGCAGTTTTTTCAATTTGCCAAAAAATTCACATTGAGGTCATTCTACTGTCACGTGTGGCACACTCACCAACATTTTATTATATCTTTTTAGAATGGAATTCTGTTACAACCAATATCACTAGAACAAACTATCCGTTTCAATGAAATAAATTTTCAGTTCAGATATTTTTCCTATGACATTATAACATAGAAAATTTTAATTCCATAACAATGAAATTCCCAAAAGAACAAGCAAAAATTGAGATTCATTGAAATTTGTTGTTGCAAGATTTTACTCTATTGTAATTAAACAGGAAAAAGCATTTTTATGAAATATTACATTTGACAAAGATACTTTTAACATAGTTATATTTATAATTTTTAATTTTGTTTTTTAAAATTTAATTTATTTGCCTGTGTCAATCATGTGCCGGACCGAAAGTCAACCCCTTGTAATTTACTGTATGAATTAGTTAATATTTTTGCTCTATCATGCTTGGAGGAGGGGGGGGGGGGTTAGTATTATGGTGATTCAGGAAAGAAAAGCTTTGATGTGATCAACAATTTTAAGCATCAAATTTAGCACCTTGATTTGGAAATCTAAGGGTCAAATCAAACTTTTGGTCCCAAAAAGTCTCTAACTGCCGCTTATTTCTAGCACTGCAGTATGTAAAAATAGTACTTATGTTAATTAGTAATAAATCGACTTCATAATTTTAATACGTACATAACTTCCTGGTAGAAACAGTGCAACATGCATTGCATATTCTTGAAACTCTGTAGGCTATTTCTTAGTTGGGGGGGGGGGGGGGAGAAAAAAATCTCTGAATCTTAAGTTGTAGCTAATGAAGATTTGTACCCAATTTTTTGAGATATAATCCACAGGTAGCATGTACTTGTATCAGCATATTTTGCATTTCTTAGTACTTATTTAAGTTTCATGATCAATCAAATATTGGTAGATTGTACAGACTTTTTTTTTTTTAATGCTGAAACAAAGTCTGCTTCTGGGCTTACCATTATGAGTGTTTTTTTTCTTTCTGGATACTGTCATATTTAAATGCAAGGGCACCCATATGGGGGGGGGGGGGCTTACAAATTAGAAATTCCTTGCTTTTAGTACTTTTTTCTTTGCAAAAATGTAAAAACATTTCTTCTCCAGCCATTAATGAATAAGTTATTAAAAATGACAAATTTTAATGACTCTAATCTGTCCTGAAATCTGTTTCCATGGGGAAAATATCCTGCTAAACCATGGGAAAAATATATGAGCCTCCCCCCCTTATAATTTTGCATATCGGCGCCCATGTTTAAATGAGTTTAATAGTAAAGTTAATGTAATGTCTCATAAGATTTAAGGAAAAATGATAAAGTTGTGAAAAATTAGTAAGTAAAAATTAAAACTAGTTTTGTACTATATAGTGCTATTCTGTAACTTTCATTAATTGTATATAAAATATGTATTTTCCATTTGTCAAATATTTGAATTTGTTTACTATTTGGTTGATAAATATTAAAGTGTTCGGCAAAACGAATATTTAGTTCGTCTGCCAAATATGCAGCATGCTGAATAGGGTCAGGTGGGGTGGAATAGGTAGTTTATTAATCTTTTGCGTTATGAACAAGATTTTTTTTTAAAAATAAAAACACTCAGGTTATTTACAATAGTTTGACTTTATTTTGGTTCAAGAAAAAACTGAATTGAAACAGTCAGTTTCGTGGCAGCTTTTTTGTAAGTTATCTTGTAAAAATCAAAACTAACTGATATCGTTAAAACTTTGTTTTCAGGATTTTGTTTGTATTTAGATAGCATTCTATTGCTATAATTTTCATTAAAAGAAGTCTCCTTTGTCAACTGAAAAAATCCGAAAAGAAAAATCCCATACATTTTAAGAAATATGTTAAAACATTTTAGGTGGGGTGCAATGGATATAATATTAGATTTATTGACATAGGCTGTGAAATTAACATTTTTTCTTATTAAAATGTTATTCTCTGAAGTAAGTTGTTCATTTTATCAAAAATTTTATATTCTGAAATCCGTATGTTATGGAGTTGCTTATGTTTGCACTAAATCTGGTTGGATGGAAAACACAATATTTGAAGAATGGTTCAAACTTTTCGCAAGGCATCTGAAAAGACATGCAAGCCAGCTGACCTGTAAAACTGTAAAGCATGCTATCGATAATGAAATTATCATTTGGCTACTACCATGCAACTACTAGACAAAATCAGAACTGACTAAATAAATTGAAAACCAGTCTGATCAAACTCCCATTTTACTAAGCTTATGTTGAAGTACAATATCTACAGGAGATTGGGTGCTAGTTGAATACAGTGTTAAGATATTCAAAAAGTATTTTATTGCCCAAGTTCTGGAATGTTTATATACAGTGGTTGTGTTGTAAAAATTCTTAAGAAGCAGGGTTGGGTTTTTTGCCCAGCAAAAAGGTATTTTTGCCGGGACAGTGGAAAAAACCATGGCAAAAATGGAAAAAACCGGCAAAAATGGAAAAAACGGCAAAAACCTAATTGCAAATAAAGTAGCATTATATTGTTAATCAAGAAATAGTGACAATATAATATAAATAATGCACTTTAATATTTTAATTATGTCTCTCCATGTTACTTCTAATTTATAAGGTGAAAAATA